>NW_015544213.1:3419910-3432617 GCF_001515605.1 Sinocyclocheilus anshuiensis | reverse complement strand
TTGCGGGCGTCGGCGACGTGTCGGCGATTCCCTCAGATCGCGTCTTTGATAATTCACACTGCGTGATTGTCACTCGAGTAAACGAGCACCGATTTGCCTCCGATTTCGGGCATTTGTCGGCGATTTTGCAAAACCTGTCGGCAAGTGAAAAATCGGGCTAAAATCATGCAGTGTGAACTCGGCATAAGTGAGACATGCAAAATATGCAGAGCTGGGTGGCGCCAGGACAGGAATTGGGAACCACTGGACTACATCATGTGTCATTCACCGGTGAGAAAACTTTAAATGTACTACAATACCAGGAAGGAAGATCGGGTTGTTGATTCTGTGCCATTCTCGCTCTGTCTGCACAGCGTGCGTGAACGCGCTGATGACGTATCCTGTCTGCGCGAACCGGGTGCGTAGAGAGGTATGCTAATACATGCGTTGACAGGCAGGTAGGAAAGCCAATTAAAACGCTCGGACCGAGCGTTTTGATTGGACGAACATTTCTTGGTCCTACGCCTTCCACAGAATATATAAATACAGATAAATACATTTAGACCACTTAGCTTAATGCTTGCTATCGGGATGTGAAGAGACTTTCAACCAGCATAACAAAAAATGTTTCTGAAGACAATCACCTATTGCACCTTTAACTAATTTTAGGCTTGATTATAGTTTAACTGCTATAAATTACGAGTAGCCTGTAGCTTGACAAAGATGGTTCGTCCTGGTCTCTAACCAGTATATATCAGTAATCAGTATGTCAGGCATCAGTAATGTGTTTTTTGTTAAATGCTAATACATCTGTCTCTCTCTCTTCCTCTCGCTGTAGGTGGTGTCTGGGGAGTTTACGGAGGATAGTGAGTTGTATAATTTCTCTCTGCAGGCGGGAGATGAATTAACCCTCATGGGCCAGGCAGAACTGCTCTGCGTCCAATCAACTCGCGAGAAATCCCGCCTGACTGCGCTACTGCGGCGACTGGGCAAAGCAGGCGGAGCTCTGGGACGTCCCGCCCGCACGAAGATGCCTTGTTTGATATGCATGAACCATCGGACCAATGAGACCGTCAGTTTGCCGTTCCAGTGCCGCGGGCGGTTCTGCACACGTTCACCGCAGGAGCTGCAGATGCAGGGAGGTGAACACACCGTGCGCAGCATCATCGAGCGCGTGCGGTTACCCGTGAACGTGTCCGTGCCGTCGCGACCTCCTCGCAACCTGTATGACCTGCACGCAATCCGTGAGGGCCATCGATATAAACTCCTCAGCATCATCAGCAAAACTGTGGTTCTCTGCTGCATACTTCGCAAAGAGGAAGTCACGCCGTCTCACTTCCTGTTATTAACGGACATGCCGCGCTTCACTCTGCCGGAGGGTTTATTGCGTGTGGACGCTTCCTACCAGCAGGTGGTGCTACAGTGCGCTCTGTGTTGCCAGGAGAGCTTTGACCCGGACGATTACTCGCGTGCTGTGCGTGAAGTCAAGACGGATTTCTCCGAGGAGTGTCTCAGCCCACGGCGGATTCGGGTGTGCATTCAGGGCTACGGGCACGACGAGCTCGGGACGTCCCTGCAGAGACTGTCTCTGTGCGTCTATGGAGGCGGAGCCATCACGCACACACACACGATCTCACACGGCTGCAGAGACTCGCTGGTCGACTCGCACACGCTGCCCTCTAGCGACGGAGAGGAGCGAGAATACGTCACACCCAATTGGTCAACAGAGACGCAGGAGATTCCGTATGAGGAGCTCTGGACCAATCAGAGTTCTGGAAGTTTTGGGTTGACGTCTGAGAGCGCAGTGAAGGCGGAGCATAACCTCATATCCTTCCACTCCACTACCACGTCATTGGATGGAACGGTAGGCTCCACACATGTAGCCATGGTGCAGATGGAAGCAGGAAGAGTGTCGAAAGTATCGACTCCACCTCCTGTCCCACCCAAATCTGAAGCTGTAAGCAGCCTTTTTACACAGATTTTCCATTAAAATTCAAAGCTTTTGCCTCATATTGTTTTTTTTTTTAATTAAAAAAAATTAATATATATACATACATATATACACATTTTTTAGAGTGAGATTTTCATTATGGGGGAAATACAGCATATGTATTTGTTATAAAATAATGCCACTTCAAAAAATCTTAATAGGTTAAATTTTCTGTAAGTAAAATGAAAATATGAAGTGTATATATATAAAATTGTAATTTTATCTACATTTTTAAAATAGTTTTTTATTTTTTATTTAAAAAATAAGTTAATAATTAATAATAAAGTACAATAAATAATAAAATATATAAATATAATTTCTTTGTAACTATTGATTTGGGGGTGAAATATTCTGGATATGTTCTTGACCAGTTTCGTAAGATTCACTCTTAGATATTTCTCTAGCATTATTGGGCTTTTGACCCTGAGCTCAGCTGTACTGTAGTTCAGTAACCCTCTTTATTCTCATGAGATTCACTTTTCTTCCTCAGTTCTTTTGCCATGGTCCCACATGCAAACACACACACACACACACACACACACACACATTCATATGTGCTTTGTGGCCCAAACAGTATCACGCAGCACTGCTGCCCTAGACTAAAGACTAAATAATTGATAGTGTTGCTTTTAAAGGCTGAATAATGAGCATACGTTTACTGGAACAGAGCATATACACAGCACACACACACACTCACAGAAACATAATCACACATCATCTCAACCAGTGTCTTTTCAGGTGTGTTTTGAGTCATTCATTTGTGTGCTTATAATGTACACTACAAAAACACAGTGACAGTGTTTCAGGCATTACAGGCCAGGAGGCATTTTAGTGCCATAACTATGTGAATCATTAACTGATATAATAGTAATATGAGGAGCTACCTGAATGTTTTATACTAATAATACAGGTGGTAAAACAGTTTTTAGAGTAGCAACCTTTTCTGTTTTTACTGACATGTTTTACCGTGTAAAACAAACAGTATATAAACAGAAAAACAAACATCTCTTCTCATCAGGATGTAGAGCTGGAATTAAAGTATTTTTGACACTGTTGACTGAAATTACAGCCTTTCTCTTTTACCCTCTTCTCTCTCTCTCCCACACACAGAGGGTTCAGGCCTGGACTGTAATTTAGCTTCCCAAACACACACACACACACACACACACACACACAGTCCCTGGTGTATTTGCTGAGGAAGGAACTGTGTCCCAGAATCCCAAAAGAGGAAATTTAGACAGCGATAACAGATATTAAGGAGTTTATCATGATGATGATCATTGAGACAATATTTCAATATTAACCGTAATTAGGAAACAAGCACTTGTAAACACTGGTTTACTGCAGAGTTTGTCCCAAACTCTAATTAAAGAATCATAAAAAGAGGTTCAGTTTCAGTTTGTGATTTCTTTTGCTGATTGTATTGTTTTGTATACTGTTTAGTTATTAAAAAAGGACATATATTGATCTCGGAATAAAGGTTTTGTGGATATTTGATTTAAATAAACCTATTTAAATATTAAAATATAGTTAAAATGATTTCAAATTTATTAACAGTTTCCATAAAATTTACTGACTTATAACTACATTTTTTGTCTCTTCAGTGATTTACACATCTGCTACAATAACGGATTTGAATTATCTTCATATCTTTTATTATATGCAATTATTGGTGATTAATTTGATTAATTAATCATCGGCATATCATGTAATTATTTCAACTCACAGCCCGAGATCAATTTAATTTCATAGTATTATATTCTGTTAATATAAGATTTTTGCCTCCGTTTAAACTTGTATCACGAGACTCTGCATTTCTCAACAAACTAACAGTGTTCTGTATTTAGTTTTCAATAGTCAGTGTTTAATAATGATTGTTTGGTTTTGAGTGTTCTATTTATTTCATATTCCGTGTTTAATATAAATTGTTCTATATTCTGTATTTATTATTTGATTTTCTGTGTTCAGTATTAATGACATGGGAATATGTTTAACTTTCTCCTGGAAATAAAGTTACATTTACTTAAAAACCAGGTCTTGAGTTGTGAGGAAGACAACAGCAAGACTGTGTAATATAACTGTTCTTTTGCATTTCTTCTCTCTGTCTAGGTGAAAGAAGAGTGTCGTTTCTTAAACGCTCCTCCTGTTCCGCCCCGCTGTGCTAAAGGCCCCGCCCCCAGCCCTCCAGTTCCCACCCGCGTACCTAAAACGCCACCCACACAGACGCTCAACCCAAACCTCTCATTTTATTCCTCTGGACTGCAAGAAAGGTAAAAATTACTATTGGAGGGGTTTAAATAGAGTTGTTTTAAGTACTTATTGGTTGGAAATAAGTAGGAATGGGAATCAAGAGGAAGCACTGATAATTGAACTATAGCAAATACTATGAAACAAAATACCTAAAGAACAAAAATCATTAGCATTAATTTTTGCATATTTACATTAATTTATTACGAAAAATTGCAAAAAGGCCCACACACTATAAATAGGGATATAACGATTCACTCAACTCACGATGTGATACAATTCACAATACAATTTACTCACATTTACTCGCTTTATTTTTTTTTACAAAATGAGATTTAAGACAAATTATAAATGATAAGGTGTCCTTTTATTATTGCTTGGACAAAATGCTGCACATTTTTTTGAAATTGAAATATGTCAAATAACGAAAATAATAAAAGAAATCTCTTCATATAAACAAACTAAGGCTTTTTAATGTGCTCTTTCCATTAAAATGAGAGGCAACCACTTTATTTTAATCACAATCCAAACAAAGATGCTGCATACATGCAGCATGAGCAGTTTTTAATCTAAATTAGATTGCATAATTTGAAATTTTACACAAAAACAGAATGCTCTGACTTTAGTTTTGTGAAACTATACTACATAAAATATATCTGCACGAAACAAATACAGCAGATGGGCTGAATGAAAACGCATATTCATTCTCTGCCAGCAGGTGGCACTTATGGAACAGCGCCACCTGTTGGCATTACCTTGGTTGCCACTGTAAACACAGCAGTGCTGCGCTTATGAACACTACTTTAATATGCATTAAACAGAGGCAAGATGAAAAGAAAATACCTTCTAAAGTTTTCTAATGACAGTCATTTCCCCTCAGTCAGACCCCAATTGTATCACGATTCGTTTAACATCACAACCTATTAGAATTGTCTCATATTTGTATTGATTTTCAACCGGCTCGGGGTGCATCAATACATCCCTAACTATAAAGGTAAAAAAAGACAACCAAAAAG
Organism: Sinocyclocheilus anshuiensis; assembly: GCF_001515605.1. Lineage (NCBI taxonomy): Eukaryota > Metazoa > Chordata > Actinopteri > Cypriniformes > Cyprinidae > Sinocyclocheilus > Sinocyclocheilus anshuiensis. Next base: position 3,427,385 of record NW_015544213.1, on the reverse strand, counting down.
CAAATGCAAGATAAAAACCACAGCTCAACATGAGCTCAAGAGCAACATGACCGTCAATGCACTGGGCACTCACATTTGCTTTTTTCTTGTCCTGCTTCACCTTTCTAACGTGCTTTTTTTTGCAACTTTTCAGCTGTTTGGATTGTTGTGGATTACAACTTTTTGATCTTTTTGTTGAGTTTTTGGTGATTTCTTCATTTCTTCATTTTAATACAACTCTCTCTGTCAGTTCTGCTCCTCGTAGTGGCAGCAACTCTCCATCGCCAGACTCTTATTCTCTGTATTGCTACCCGTGCACCTGGGCTGACTGTGTGACCTCCGACCCCTGCGTGAGCCCTGATCCCGCCCAACCCGCACAGGCCTGTTGGTCCCACCCACGTGGAGGCGGGGCCTACACCTCCAACATCCTCAATACACCTCTACTCAGTACTGACTCCGCCCAAAAGAACTACTCCACCTGCCCTAGACCGCGGCCAGTGGCGCAAAACCGCTTTGCACCGTTCGGCGCCCTAAACCCTTTTGCCAATCCGGGACACGCCCACGCCTCCTCCGATTGGCTCACCACTGGTAGGAACTCTCCCACTCTGATACCCGACCTCATTAGCTCTACCCCCAAGGAGCCTCAAGCCAATCAGGGAGGTTCAGAAGGAGGCCCTGAGACTCCGCCCAGACCCGTGAAGAGTTCAGAAGAGGAGGCGGTCGCTGCAGACCCCGCCTCCAGATCAGTCGCCGTGGCAAAGGGGGCAGAGGGAGGGGCCGGGTCATCTTGGCGACCCCCAGCAGAGCTCTGCTGGCTCTCGGTGGAGGAGGTTTCATCCAGTCTGCGGTTCATCGGCCTTTCGGATGACGTGATTGGTCTGTTCAGCCGAGAGAGGATTGATGGCTCTATTTTCACTCAGCTGACAGAGGAAATCTTGTCTGAGGACTTTAAACTCACCAAACTACAGGTCAAAAAAATCATGCAGTTCATCAAGGGATGGAGACCCAAGATATGAGCAGCATCCTCGTGAATTTAAGGAATGTTTTTGTTTGAGAGACGCAAGAGTACTCCAGCCACAATGAGTGCTTCTGCTCGGACTATTTCAGATGTTTTATAAGTGTGTTTGTGTGTGTGTGTCTGAAATACACCTTTCTAATCGAAGGACTGACAGATTGTGACTAATATATTATGGAGCACTATTTGATGTTTTTGTTATGAATATTTTTATTCCTGGGGTGGGATGGTTTTGTGTGCCTTCAGTGGACAGTCAGAACTTATGGTGTGGCTGTTCTGCTGTCTTTCAAGGGTTTACTGACTGTGTTTTGAGCACTTTTGTCTGTTTTCTGGTAACCTCACGTGTTTAACAGCTGGATTTGGGACTTGGATGAATCTCATGAAACCTGTCAGGAACATGTCCAGGTCATATTTCACCACAAAATCAAAAACTAAAAATAAATAAATAAATGAATCATCAAATTTAGCTTAAAGAAAATTCTCATTTGAAAATAATTAAGACCAGTAATTACATTAAGATCATCATTATTATTATTTTGGATTATGTCATTATTTTCTTGATGTTTAAACACATTTAAACCCTAAACATTGTTAATGTTTGAATGTAAGAGAATCTCATTTTCATTATTGTAATGTGGAAAAAAAGTTTAAATAATTTGAAGTAAAACAATGTATTTATACATATATATATATATATATATATATATATAAAACAGAATCTAAAGAGGACCATTGAGAAAAATCAGAATAAACAGTAAAAGTTACTGCAGTCCATAACTATTTTGGTTAAAATGATCCGAAATCAATATTTGAGCAAGTACATAACCAGCCAGTGTTCAAAACTATCGCCTTACTTTAGCCCAATTCACAACGGTTAGCTTATAATAATGTTTTCTAATTTGAGTGGTACGGGTAGGTTTGATCGTTTATAGCCTTTTCTCACAGCAGCTGGAATAATTAAATGTATCATTTTGATGGCGGATTGTAATCCAGAAAGGATTATGTGTTTATGAAACACATGTAAATGAAATTAAATTATATTCCAGTTTTAAATGTGCTTCTGATTAGAGATAGCCTGGGTTAAAATACAAGATTTGCATTTTAAAGACAACCAGTTCGAAGGGAGCATAGTTTGCTTTTTGAGTTAAAAGAATTTCTTAATATGAAATTTGAATGGTATGACAATTAGATTAGACTGTGCAGAAATTAAAATCTACTCACTTATACACACTATACTCATAGTCACACAATGCTGATGTTGTTAACAATAATAATTTGAGAATTAAGTATAACAATAATAATAATTTGCATGGTTTGATGTAATGTGAGCTAATCGATCGTTAGATTAAATCACCATTGGTAGCGTGATTTATTGTAATGCTTTTTTCCTCAGTTGGTCAGAACAAACGTGGCAGACTTGTTACTTATTTGTTCAGATGATAATATCTGGTGAAAATTCTTATTTGGGTCATATATTCCAAGAAGTAGGCTATAATCTGTGATTGCTATGTACAGTAAATATCCACACCGGTGCGGTGACTGCCACACACACATACTCCTCAAAACATTAGATTCGTACGCGCTGGAGCCGTGCCGCCGCACAACCCACGCAAGGAAGATAATTCCGCACACAGCTGCAATTGCAGGTTTTCTAACAGAGATGGCGACATAGAGGCAAAACTTACAGACTGCAGCTTTAAAGGGTTAGTTCACCCAAAAATCTATTTTTTTGATCCTCTGTGACCCTCCCATAGACAGCAAGGGTACTACCACGATCAACATCCAGAAACGTAGCAAGGAGATCGGTAAAATCATTTTTGACCATTTTGGAGAGTATCCACCGGTGCGGCTGACACAGAACAACATACGCTGTTTGCGTTCAGTGAATATTCTCCAAAATGGCGCTAGGGTGACGCGGAGGAGACGAAGTCGTTTTTTTTTTTTCTTTTGCACACAAAAAGTATTCTCGTAGCTTCGTAATATTACAGTTGAACCCCTGATGTCACATGGATTATTTTACCGATCTCCTTGCTACGTTTCTGAATGTTGATCGTGGTAGTACCCTTGCTGTCTATGGGAGGGTTGGAGAGCTGTTAGATTCCATCAAAAATATCTTAAATTGTGTTCCGAAGATAAACGGAGATCTTACTGGTTTGGAACGACATGAGGGTGAGTAATTAATGACAGAATTTTCATTTTTGGGTGAACTATCTCTTTAAGTAAAAGTAAAACTTATGAAAACATTGTGTTAAGAATTTTGGCAAAATGTTCATTAAAAATTTCTGGGGGGAAAATATTAAATATATATTTTTTTCTTGACAGATTTGATGAGATTCACTCATTAGAGCACAATTTTCCTCTTTCCTTCTGCTCTCATGTGGAGCTCATGTCATGCACACAGGAAGTGAGACTTTAGAGATTTAAAAATAAAGAGTTCAGTTTGTGATGTACATGCTAATAAGAGCAGCAAGTGTTTAGAGTCTAAAGAACACGCTGTAAGTAGGTGACAGTAATTAAGAGTTTACTAATTACAGCCCACGCTGATGGAGGACGTGTGCGAGGTGAGTCAGAGCTGCTGAAATGAGAAGGTTTTAGCCTTATCTCACTGTTTAAAAAATATTTTATCAGCATTTCAGGAATGCTTATTTAACAGCTTCCCCCTCTGTAGATGCATTTGTACTTTGAATAATATTTAACAGCGGTAGTGTTTCATTTGTACTGTAATTTAATGTCTGATCCTGATGGATTAACTACAGAAAAGAATAAATCAATAGTGCTCACTTGAACAAAGTGTATTGACAGGTAAAATGTAGCCTATAAAAGAAGCTCCAGTATATGTTCGGAATGGAAAACTAGATTTTTGCTTATTGTTGAATATTACTTTTAAAAACAGTTTTTAGTTATTCCCAGCCAGCACATGACCGACCTTCAACGTTGAAATATGGTTGAAATAATGACAAGTTGTTGTTTCAACGTTGAAACAATTCACACAGATTTACCGCCGCCAACTGGATGAACAATATTTGTTGAAATTTGTTTGAATATTGTTTTAAACCAAATTACGGAGGCCCTAAAGGGACAATATGATAGAAAGACAGAGGAAAAAAGAGAGATATGGAGGGAAAAAAAAATGTTTAAAATTGTACAAAAAATGTATATATAAATTATATTATTACCCCCACCCACACATCCATCCATCCATTTTTTTCCAGCCCCATGTCCCCTTACTGGCTCCATATTGAATATATAATAATACTCATATTTATTTGTTACATCAATAAAAACATATTTTACCACTGACATGCTCTGGTGCCCCACACTTTGAAAACCTCTGTACTACAGAATATACTCTGTTTATCAGTACATACTGTATATGCTATAGTATGGACCTATGCCAACACATTCTTCAGTCTTTCAAAGAGTTTTCCTTTACATACAGTGAAATACAGGATGGTGTGAGATATAAATCCTTTCAGAAAATATTCAGAGGTTACAAGTTTATTATAGCAGAATCATATGCAAACATACAAACCACTATGCTATACAAAAAAAAAATGTCTCCAGGCACGTTGGTTAAAACAAAAATGTAGCTGCAACATTCAGAAATTATTCTACAGGGAACTAATGTGTAGCTGAATAATGCCAATAAATATGCAACTGTTAAATTCTTAAAAAAAAGAAAAAAGTTCATCATCATGTTGAGAACAAACCTCAACTTTAGAGGGATTTTACATAGTTATCTTTTCTTTAACCACATAAATAAACTGATAAATTATGTACAGGCCAAGTTAGGAAAGATCTGCTTTTTAACCCACTAATCATAAAACAAATAAAATGAAGGTTTTGTAAATAATGCACTACTGTAAGTGAGTGAATGTGAAATTTTTTTGTGAAAAGATCCTGAATGTTGAGGTCAGAAAATTACGGCGGCAAATTTTCACTTGTGGAACCTCTTGCTGGAGTCTTTGGCATGGTCAAGGAGCAGCTGGCAGGGAGTGAACTGATTACCATAAGCCTCCTCAAAGCGCTTAATTTTCTGGACAAATTTGTCAGCTCCGTGTAAATCAACAAAACGGAACGGGCCTGAAATGTGGAAAAAAAGTGGGTTGTCAAAGTTTACTTTGCAAATCCTTAAATATCCCCAGGCATAATGCGGTGTGCCTCAGGGCTAAGTGCTAGGCCCGCATCAGTTATGATAAATAATTTTAATAACAAGGTGTGTAATGTGTGTGTGTTACCTCCCAAGCATGGTGGGAAGCCAAGCCCAAACACCGCTCCAATGTCTCCCTGCACAGGGTCGGGCAGAATGCCTTCCTGTAGACACAGTACGGCCTCGTTTACGAATCGGGACACAAGTCTGTACTGAATATCCACATCGGCAGAGCTAAAGAGAGAAATAGGAGAAATATGAAGAGTTTCTTCTGAGGTAAATCAAGCTTTAAGATGCTTGTTAATCATGAAAACCAACTTACACAGCAGGGGGCGCTGTTAGCTTGAAGCTCTTGAGAATATCTTCAACTCCTGAGTTCACCTTCTTTTCTTTCGACTTTGCTCCGTACACGTAACAACCCTTTCCAGACTTGCGTCCTGAAGTGCACATATTCACATCCAATTACAATCTGAGTTGTGAAATTGTTATGGTGATGATACGGTTTCTGAAATTTAAGGCATTATTCCCTGAAAAGTCAAATGCACATTTGTGTTTGGGTGAACTATCCCTTTAACTTGCCATCAAATGTTCTGTAAGACCGAACCGACAATTTATGAAGACAAAGCTGTATGTGGTTTAATAGATGCACCTTTGAACCCCTTTTGAACCATCATCTTCAAGACCTCAACATTTCCTCCTCCGAATCGCGTTCCAAAAGCCTTGCCAAGATCCTCTGCAACATGAGCCGCCACGTCAATACCGACCTCGTCAGCAAGTGTCGCCGCACCGACAGGAAACCCGAATCCTGTTGTCAGGGAATCCAGTTTCTTGGGCCCAACTCCTTCCTTTAGCCAAAGTGATGATACAAGAAGATTAGAGTTGGCTCGTATAATAAAAATAGTTTTGACCAAGCAGTCCAAGTTTAATTCAAATTGAACCTAAATGGTACCTTTTATAATGTTAAAAAAGATTTCCGTATCACATAAATTCTGTTTTTTTTTAAAGTTTCTATTCCTCAAAGAATTCTGAGAAAAACATCAGTTTCCACAAAAATATTAAGCAGAAACTGTTTCCAACACTGATAATAATAAGAAAAAAAATTAATAGAATAAAGAATAAATAAACAAACAGTCCAAATTTAATTAAGTTGTCTGATTCTTCACAACAAGTACACCTTTTAACCACAAACAAGCTTGCAATCTTTAATTGGAACACATAAAAATGTGTTTGTTTGTTTTGACCTGCATAAGCTATTCAAACATGTAGGAATTTACCTGCAGTGCTCGAACGGCCTCGGCTAACATAGGCGCTAGACAGCGAGTGGTGTAAAACCCTGGACCATCCTGATGAAATATACATACAACATAATTACATGCTGATGCACAGAAAATGCTGAAAATATAAAGCAGAACGTGTTCATACCCCCACGACTATGATGACCTTTCCCTGTTTAAGCCCAACAGCCACGGCAGATGCTGTTGTGTCTTTGGAGGTTTTATTGGTGGTGATGATTTCTAGCAGTTGCATTTTATCCACAGGAGAGAAATAGTGCATCCCGATCACCTACATCACACACGAGTAGTTCAACATAAAGACTTTCACAAACAATCACTCCTTCAGTACTGACTAATAACAATCAAACCCATTTAAAACACTCAAACACACACACGCACCTTTTCAGGTCTCTTACTGGCTGCTGCAATGTCTTTGATTGGCAGAGCGGATGTGTTTGTGGCAAAGATACAGTGAGGAGGAATCACCTGCACACAGAACAAGTATGATCAGTAGTGTATATATACGGAGGGCTGCACTGTATATTGCACTAAGCAAACACACACACAAAGTTGAACTTACGGCCTCAACCTCCTTCAACACTTTATGTTTGATTGACAGGTCTTCAAATACGGCTTCAATGACCATGTCAGCGTTCTCAAAGTCACGGTAGTCCAACTGTCCTGACAGCAATGACATAATCCCATCTCTCTCGAATGTCGTCAGACTCTTCTTTTTTGTTTTGTCGTTAAGACTGAGAAAGAAACAGTGAAATATATTTATTAGATTTAACATAAGTTTAACATAATTTAAAATATATTACAAATACAAAAAATATTTTTGTTTTTACATGTTTAACTAAGTAACCGTTTTAAAGGATTTAATATATTAAAACTTTTTTTGTAATTCAACCTTTTTCCAGGTTGAACTTGAAAAAAGAAAATAACAGTTTTAAATTATTTGAAAGTTTTTTTTTTTAAAGATTTTATTAAAAAAATATATTAAAATGTTAAACAAATAAAGAAATATTTTGAAAAAATATATTTAAAATAAAATATA
>NW_015544213.1:3413758-3419862 GCF_001515605.1 Sinocyclocheilus anshuiensis | reverse complement strand
ATATATATATATATATATATTTTTTTTTTTTTCACAACAGAAATTTCCATGGTTTTTCAAAGCCTGGAAATCACAATTAAAAACCCCTGACATTTCCAGGCTTGCAATGACTGCGGGAAAACTTTTCTTAAGAGGAGACCTTCAATAGTTTGACATTTTGATATTTGTGTTTATTTGTGTGTTCAGATTTTAACAGAGCAACATGGTCATCTATGGACAAAAATCACAGCGCTTGACATCTGTGCTGGCTTTCTGCTTAAATTGTTTCTTTCTAATGCCCTGGTGTGCAGCGCCCTCTGCTGTCTCACACTATGACCTGCAGCTGATGAGACCAGTGGGTTTGGAAAACTACTGTATATTTCTATCATGTTGATGTCTATCTGTGGGTGTGCTACACCAACCCCTTGTACACCTGTTGATGACCTCTGGCAAGTCCTTCCTCTGTTGTGTCTTTTAAGATGGTGGCCACACCCTTATCTATGGTTACCTGAGCAATACCTGCTCCCATAAGCCCCGCTCCCAGGACAGCCAGCTTTCTAAAAAAAAATAAATAAATCAAAAGCACTATCAGTTATTACATTTGCATCCTGATGACATCATATCACTCAGCCCCTCCCACCAGACTTACTTCACTTCTCTCTCAGGCTGCCCAAAGTGGTTCTTTTTGCATGCCACCTGACCATGATAAAGGCCAATCAGAGCTCTGGACTCTGATGTCATCGCCAGCTTGCCAAAGTTCTAGAAAACAGACAAGAGGTCAGACGAGCTGATAAATGCTCAAATATGCTGTTTTTTTTTTTTTTTACTTCACAGTTTATTGAACATTTAGATAAAATATAAAAAGAAATATAAAAATGGTTTGCATATGTGTTTTTTATTGAGTATCATATTTGACACATCAGGCTTTTAGGGCACATATTGTATGATATAGTACGAATATGGAACATTTTATTTGCAAAATTTGCAAATTGGTGCAGATGCTGATATTTATATGGTCAGAAAGTAAGATGAAATTCTGATGTTTGTAATGTAAATCAATGAGATCTTTATTACAGTATAACAGACTACTTGCAAAAAATGCATAGAAATATCAGTTGTCACTCTATATCTCCCAATAATATGTCTTAGTAAAATGAGATTTAAGTGTTTAGTTTTATGATCAAAGCTCTGTAGTGTCAAAACATATAATGCAATGCAATGCAATACAATGATGATTGAGAGATGAACAAATAAACGTTCCTCATGTCTTGTCCTCAAGTTGTTTCAGTCCAGTAAGTGTTCATCTTGAAATATTACTAACAATATTAAAGTTATTCTTATGTTTGCTTTTTGTTTACTGTACTACCACGACCTGACCGAATGAACTATAAGGCCTTTTACCTGCTCTAAAAGTATAAAACATCAATCAGACGACAGAAGGCATGTAGTAGATTGCGTGCAACAGGTTTTTTTGGCAAAGGTTTGATCATATTGATCATTTAGAGGCCATAGAAATTTGTGTATCAGACATGATACAGTAGGCTTTACAGAGTTAAACTTAGTGAAACCCTGAAATCTTATTGGAGGTGCCACTTTCAGGAAGGGATGTTGAAATTCAAGTGATTACGGTGTTGATAATACTAACCTGAGATTCAGTCAGATATCCAGCATCGTTTCCTTTTTCAATGCCCGTCTGAACACACTAAAAACACACCAAAACATGTGAGTTCATGAGCGAATGAGAGTATGTGTGTGTGTCTGTTTGTGTGTGCGTTTACCTCTATAATCTTCAGTGGCGCGGGATAAAGGCCTTTACTCTGTTTCATGACTTTACTGTGGACAGTTTTGTAGATCTGTTTCCTGACCGGCGGCAGACCCATTACAAAATCCTGTATCTCTGGAAAAACAGATTAAAACAATAAAAGCCTTTAATAAACAGACAAGTCAACGGTCTGTCTTATCTTCTTAGCTTGACACTAATGTGTTTGTCTTACTCTGCACGAGTCCTTTCTTCTTTTCCACTGTGACTTTTTTACCAGCAAGACCTTTAGCAAAATCAACAGCCACTTCCTCCAGATACTCGATGGTCCTCTCTTCTGGACTCTTCAGTCCTGGACCTGCCACACAAAACACAAACATGTATTAGTTATAGGGGTCAAAATCTGCACCTGTGTAGAATTTTTTATCTTTCCTCCCCTAGTGAAAATATACTAAAATGTATTTGAAATACATTTATTTTGTGCTAAGTATACTACAAATACATTTACATATTTACATGCTTAATAAAAATACCATGCAATTGTACTTTTGGTATACTAAACTGGTATACTTAAAGTCTGCTAAATTGGAACAACTAATTTTGTGCTTAATGCACTTTAATTGTGTGGAAGTAGTGCTGAAGTCCAATTAAAGAAGTACTTGAGTATATTTTATTGTGCTAAAGTGGAACTATTGCAAGTATACTTCAGGTACACTTTAAATATCATACAATCCTTATTAAAAGTGATATTAAAACACATTTTAGGCTTAATATTAAGTGCATTGTGCAATAAAGAAATACTCCAAATAACAATTATAATTTTATATCTGTAAGTCTTAAGTGATATTGTCAATAAATACGTTAATGAATTTGAAGTATACTTAGTATGAAATAAATGTATTTAAAATAAATGATGGCATGGTTTTTTTTACTTGGGTCTAAAGTCCACTTAAAATGCTAGTCAAGGTCTCTTGCATTAAAAAAATTTTCATTATAATTTTATGCTGATGCTACTGAACCTTTAAGACTTTTACATGTAAATGTTATTTCTTATTTGCATGACTTTTTTTTTTTTTGCATGCTAAATTTGGTCTCAATAAATGTTCTAGAGCAGTGCTATTTTAGTATTATTTATATACTATTTTGGTATTTATTAATATTTTGAATTAGCTGTTATTTTTATATTTTTAACATTAGTAATTTGTGTTTTTGACATTTCTTTTAGTTTTCTTTTTTAAATATTACTATTTAGTGTTAATATATTGTTATTACAATTTAACTTTTATTTACTTTAGTACTTCAACTCTTCAACTTATTTCAGTTCTAATTTACATTTAAGTTTAAAATTTAATTTTAGTTACATTTATAATATTAATACTTTTTAAATTATTTAAATTGCATTTAATTTTATTTGTACTATTTTAAACTTTATTATTATTTTTAAAAAAGCAGAAAAATTTTTTTTTTTCCATGATACCAGCCTCTTTAATATAGGTTACATGATTTGCTTGTGATTGAGGCACTATATATTAATTATTATAATTGATTAAATCACCCAGAGGATCCACCAGCTGATGTACGAGCCCCATTTTTTTGGCTTTGTCTGGCCTTATGTTCCTGCCGGTCAGCATCATATCAAACGCAGCGGGAAGGCCAACCTAAGACACACAAACAACATTATGAACATTATGAAAATTACTGATGAAAAATTCTGTTTTCTACCATTCAATTTGGCAGCATCTGCATATCCCTGACCATCTGAGCAGTTAGAGAGTGTAAGTAAACTCCTCACCATTTTGGGCAGCCTCTGAGTCCCTCCAGCACCGGGCAGCAGTCCCAGCATCACCTCTGGGGTGCCTAGAATAGTCTTCTTACTCTTAGTGGCAATGCGGTACTGACATGCAATGGCAAACTGAAAGAACAGGAGAAATGAGAACCAAGGGTGAATTTAAAGGGTTTATCGTCTAATATAATATTACAGTCTGCATGTATCATATTGCATTGTTCTGCATTATTTAATATGGTAACACTTAGGGAACACATATTCACTATTAAGAGTTTTCCCCTTAAAGGGGTCATATGATGTGATTTAAATTTTTGCTTTATTTTGTTGTTTTTCATTTAAATGTTAAGTTTTGAAATTTTGTTGTATGCATTTGTCATTTGTCATTGACAAAATGTGTATAAGTAGTATTTATAAAGTTTTAGCTTTTAGTTTTGGATCTGTTTTTAGTTGTTTTAATACTACAATTGATTGCTTCTGTTGTCCTCATTTGTAAGTCGCTTTGGATAAAAGCGTCTAATAAATGACTAAATAAAATAAATAAATTATATGGAAAATAATGTGTTTTTTGAACCTTAAACCGCATAAACACATTGCATTACACCAAATACACAACATAATGTTCTTTTTAGCAGCATCATATGACCCCTTTAATAAACTCCTAATTACCGCTTATTGATATTAAGTAAGGTAGTTGTTGTAGTAGTAGTGTTTAGGTATTGGGTCGGGTTAAGGGATCTAGAATATGGCCATGCATAATAAGGAATTAATATGTCCTTTATAAGTACTAATAAACAGCCAATATGCTAGTAAAATGCATGCTAATAAGCAACTACTTAATAGTCATTAAAAATGCTAAAACCTTTTTATTATTTACTTTAACTATTTATACACTTTTTTAGTATTATTTATATATTATAATATTTATTCATATTTTAAATTAGCTTTTATTTTTAGTTTTTCAGACTTAATTTTAATTTTATTTCTTAGTGATTTATTGATTTTTATTATTTTTCAGGGTTTTGCATATTGCATATTTTGCATATTTCTATTTACCTTTAATTCAGTTTTAGTTGTATTCATTTTAGTACGTCAACTTAAAGGGGTCATATGATGCGATTTCAAGTTTTCCTTTCTCTTTGGAGTGTTACAAGCTGATTGTGCATAGATAAGATCCCTGAAGTTGCAAAGACTAAAGACATTAAAGCATGTCAACATATTCTGTTACACCAAATACACAAAATAATGATCTTTAAAAAAGCATCATATGACCCCTTTAAACTTATTTCAGCTAGTTGCCAAGGTAACACTTCTAAGTTTCTTTATAAGTTTTTTTAAGATGAAGTTTTTCATTTATATTTTATTTTTATGTATGCTTTCTTTCAATCACTGAAAAATGTTAATAGTTTTAGTTAACAGTAACATCACTGCTTTTCACAGCTGAAAAGGGATTTAATGATGAATTAAAAACAAATTAAAATAAATGTATTATTAAATAATAAAAGTGAATAATTAAAAATAACATGATCATGTGCTGACCTCCAGTCCGCCACCCAGACAGGAGCCGTTAATAGCAGCCACAACAGGGATGGGTGATTTCTCAATCTGGTCAAATATCTTCTGTCCTTCCTGTGAAAGTGATGTCACTTCCTCTGCTGTCTTGCAGGCCTGAATCATACTGAAAGACAGAGATGATGATAAACGTCAGTCTGTATAAATGGTCTAGCAATCTGCGCGCGTGTGTGTGTGTGTGTGTGTGTGGTACTTGATGTCAGCTCCTGCGATGAAGCATCCTGGTTTTCTGGAGATGAGGACGGCACTCTTTACTGCTGAATTCCCCCAAATCTCATTCATCACCTCCACCATCTCTGCCTGCATGTGCTTGGACAGAGTATTCACCTACAACACACACAAATTACATATAATATCTATTTAAAAGTTTGGGGATGGTAAAAAAAAAAAGTATTTTATGCTCACCAAGGCTGCATTTATTTGATCAAAAATACAGTAAAAACAGTAATATAATGAAATATTTTTTTTATTTTTAAAAATTGACTTTTCTATTTGAATATATTTTAAAATGTAATTTATTTCTGATCAAAGCTGAATTTTCAGCATCATTACTCCAGTCTTCAGTGTAGTGTTGCTTTCGTCAACGAAAATTATGACTAAATATCGTCGTCAACGAACCTTTATCACGTGACGAAAACGAGACGAGACGCAAGTTTGTTTCTATGTTTCTGGATTTGGATTACCTTTTGTTTTATTAAATGTTCCACTGATTGCATTTGGATCCTACCTTGACTCTTCCTTGCATTGACATGTTACAGAACAACTCACCAATATGGATCCAGCAGCAGTGAAGATAATGTGTCTTCGTCAAGGTGATCGGCCAATTGAGGAGTATGTCATGGACTTCATTGAGCTCGCTCATCAAACCAGAATGTCTGAGGTATCCCTTATGATCTTTTTTTCTAGGGGGACTGTCTAAATCACTTGGATTAATCATGCCATTGCATGACCCAAGCTGGACCCTGGAATTTTATATTGACTTGGCATTGCAGCTGAGTGGCTCTGCTTTTC
>NW_015544213.1:3410146-3413548 GCF_001515605.1 Sinocyclocheilus anshuiensis | reverse complement strand
CACATGATCCTTCCGAAATCATTCTAATATGCTGATTTGCTGCTCAAGAAACATTTATTATTATTATCAATTTTGAAAACAGCTGTGCTGCTTCATATTCTTGTGGAAACGTGATACATTTTTTTGGGATTATGAAATAGATTTTTTTTTGTAACATTATAAATGTCTTTACTGTCACTTGTGATTAATTTAAAGCATCCTTGCTGAATAAAAGTATGTATTTAAACTTTTAAATCAATAAACATTGACATTATTACATCAAAGTAATCAAGAGAAGAACAGAACACACCTTTGAGGTCGGATCATTGATTCGAACCACAGCAACATTATCCTTGACCTCATAACTGACATGAGTGCGAGCTGCAGACAGAGAGAGACAAAGAAGTGCTTAAAAAGAAAACATTAAACATGTCTCTATTCATCAATTCTGTCTTTAATAGTTACCCAGCACAGCTGATGATACGGAGAGACTTCTCTGTCCATGACCTTTGACCCAAAACAAAAATAAACACGATCACACACGTCTAAAGTTCCATGTGAACATTTAATGACAAAATCATATGTGACCTGGACCACAAAAGCAGTCTTAAGTCGCTGGGGTATATTTGTAGCAATAGCCAAAAATACACTTTATGGGTCAAAATTATTGATTTTTTTTTAATGCCAAAAATCATTAGGATATTAAGTAAAGATCATGTTCCATGAAGATATTTTGTAAATTTCCTACAGTAAATATATCAAAACTTAATTTTTGATTAGTAATATGCATTGCTAAGAACTTCATTTGGACAACTTTAAAGGCGATTTTCTCAATATTTTGATATTTTTGCACCCTCAGATTCCAGATTTTCAAATAGTTGTATCTCGGCCAAATATTGTCCGATCCTAACAAACCATACATCAATGGAAAGCTTATTTATTCAGTGTTCAGATGATGTATAAATCTCAATTTCAAAAAATTGACCCTTGACTGGTTTTGTGGTCCAGGGTCACATATAGTCCTTCATCCACAGAGGTAATTTCCTTTAAACAAAGTAATACTTATGAATATTGTAATTCACAAGCCTGGTTTGTGTTTATGACAGAACAAGTGATTTATTCACTCTTAATCTGTATCTTATCTTACAAAATGCTGCTGTAAATACAAAATAATACAAGTTAATAATAAACATAACCTGTGTTATGCTAATAATAAGCTATGCCTTTCAGCCTAAACTGACTGTAATCAATATTTATTGATTCTATTACAGTATAAATTATAAGATCGATATGTTGTACACCACACGGCAGTCTTAATATAATATACTTTATTAAATATGGGATCTCTATTGAAATTAATGTAACAGGTGACACGGTGACCTTTGGCCCAGAATCCTGTCGTCATTGGAGACACGCATGACCTCCGCCCCAGTTCCTGCATACAACCCCACCTGTCACATTCACATGACCAAACACACGCCGCGTGCGAGTACACATGTCTGCATGTGTCCAATCAGAGGTCAGCAGGTCACAGGAAGTTAATATAATACTAAAGAAATAATAGACTTACAACAAACACTGAACAAATGCACATCAATCTTCATGGAATATTATTATTGTAATATTGCTGTTAGGACTAAACAGGTTTTGAAGGCTTCCATTAATCAGATTATTGACTAATGATGCTAATATAATTGTAACGGAGCCTATGAGACGAGAGGCATGCGGATCCATATGCAAGCTTTTATTTACAGGCAGGGTCAACACAGGCAAGAGTCGGACACCAGCAAACAGATATGTAGAGGGCAAGACAAAAAAGGAATCCAAAACAAGCAATAATCCAATCGAGGTGCAAACACAGTCCGAATCAGCAAGGCAAAGGGTAAATCCAAGACAGGCTATAAACAGGCAGAAAACAGACAGCACGAGATAACAGGCTAGGATCAAGACACGGGAAAACAGACTATGAACAAGGCTAGACTCGTGAACTTGGAAGGGCTCCGTAAAGTAGCTATCCCTAGGTGAGCGATAAATGCTGAACAATACTCGGCGTTGAATGGTGGTGTGAGACTGATTTATATAGTGTGTTATTGGTAGCAGCTGTGTGTGATTGGTTTCAGGTGAGCTTGTGATTAGTGCAATGGAGCATGGGAAATGTAGTCCAGGGTGATGTGTAACAGTCTGTGTGGTGTGAGAGTCAATATAAAGGGAGGGCGACCTCTGGTGGCAAGCAGACGGAAGTTCATGGACAGGATTCGTGACAGGAACTGGATTTGGCAGTGACAGGGTTAACAGGGCAGACATGGTGTGCGTTCTTAGTTTCTAGGCTCATGACGGGCAGGGTTAAGAGTACAGAGGTGGGTTCTTGGGCTGTGACGCCTCGGGAGGTTCTGCAGCACACGCCGCCACCTCTGGAGAAGCTGCAGCAGGCGCCATTGCCTCTGGGGAAACAGCAGCGAACTCCACTACTTTGGGAGGTTCTGCAGCATCAGCCGCCACCTCTGGAAACATCATAGTAGGCGCTGCTGTTTCAAGAGTCTCAGTGGTGGTGTATGCAGCCCAAACACTCCATAACGCGATCCCCATTATGGTAAGCGCTACAGACAGGGGAATCGGATCAGGCACAGGAGATCTAGAGTGAATGGATTTGGGGATACCAGCTGCGACTGGGAGATCAGCGGTGACGTGACTCTGGACGAACTGCTGAGATATGACCAGACTCTGGATGAACAGCGGAGACGTGGAGAGACTCTAGAAGATCAGCTGTGACGTGACGTGACTGGACGAACAGCTGAGACGTGACATGACTCTGGAAGATCAGCTGTGACTTGGCTTGACTCATGATGATCAGCTGTGACTTGACTTGACTTGACTCATGACGATCAGCTGTGATGTGACGTGACTCTGGATGACCAACTATGATGTGACGTGACTCTGGATGATCAGCTGTGATGTGATTTGACTCACGATCAGCAATGACTTGACTTGACTCATGACGATCAACTGTGACTTGACTTGCCTCATGATGATCAGTGATGACTTGACTTGAGCTGTGTGTGATTGGTTTCAGGTGAGCTTGTGATTAGTGCAATGGAGCATGGGAAATGTAGTCCAGGGTGATGTGTAACAGTCTGTGTGGTGTGAGAGTCAATATAAAGGGAGGGTGACCTCTGGTGGCAAGCAGACGGAAGTTCATGGACAGGATTCGTGACAATAATATAATAAGTAATGAACAATATTTTCAATATATAAAATGAAAAAAAAACAACAACATATGGGTCAAAGACAAAAAGAGGATTTTAAGCATCAGAAAAATAAAAGTGTAATACAGCTTTAAATTTTGTTTTTTTCCTCATACATTAGAATTAGACTTGTGCAGGTATTCGGTAATGCGATATATCATGGTAATGAATATGCACGCTA
>NW_015544213.1:3409350-3410055 GCF_001515605.1 Sinocyclocheilus anshuiensis | reverse complement strand
ATGTTAATGCATTAACTAAGGTTAACTAATGAGGTCTTATTGTAAAGTGATACCTATTGGTCTTTATAGTTCTTTTGAACTTTAATCTGTGTACAACTTTTAACTTTATACATTTTTCTGTATTGCTTTATTGCATTTAAATGCAAATTTAAAACAAATTTTTTTTCACTTGGTATTTTATTTAACGATGTAATGGCAAAATCAAAGTCCGGACCATAACGCTGAATGACAATTTTACATTTTGGAACATTATTTCCCCCATATTTTTTTTTTCACAAAAGTTATTTGAAATATGAAAGTAAACACTTTACATATTTTTATGTATTTAAAATTATTTTTGTAAATTAAATTTGATGGGGACACCAAAATGTTTTGTCTTGTCTTTGACCTATATATATATATATATATATATATATATATATATATATGGTCAAAGACAAGACATGTGTATATAATATATATATATGCGCTAAGTGTTTTACGGGGGTAAAGTTCTACAGTACATATTCTGTAGAAGAATATGAGAAACAGTAATTTACCGTGGTAGCCATAGTTTCCTGCTAAGTACCATAGTAACTTTTACTGTTGAAACACATTGATATTTAGATTTTTGGGTAACACTTTACTTGAAGGGGTGTGCATAAGACTGTCATGACACCTTCATAATCATGACATGACACATGTCATGAATATGAAGGTTTTTTT
>NW_015544213.1:3406421-3407767 GCF_001515605.1 Sinocyclocheilus anshuiensis | reverse complement strand
TTAAAAATTACAAATTACATAACTGAGCGAATGACACTTAATGACAGTTGTCAGAAACATGCATAAAAAAAATTCATGATGATGACAGTTGTCAGAAACATGCATAAAAAAACCTTCATATTCATGATGTGTCATGTCATGATTATGTAGGTGTCATGTCAGTCTTATGCACACCCCTTCAAGTAAAGTGTAACCGATTTTTGCATCGTGTTTTGACCCAGTAGACAAAATCAGTGTACAGTAAACTATGCCAACTTGGCATTAAATTGAATTGTAAACAAAAACAAAATAAAGCAAATGACAAGCAGTCTCTTACACTGTTAAAAGTAAAAAAGTATATATTTTAATGATTTTACAGTCACCACATCCGTAAAACCTGTAGTATTTTGGATACTACAGTTGCCATTGGACCTGTATTACTAGTAATTTTATATTATTATTAATCATGTATATGTAGTTATGATTAAATAGGTATTATCACACCTGTACTGACTCGCCTGTGGCTCACTGACCCGAACTGTCAAAACTAGGTGAAAGTTCATTCATGCAGGTCACCTCGTTCAAACTCTCTAATCTCACTCAAAGGCGGATATACATTTACAGTATAAAATGTATATGTATACTAAGAACATATTTATGAATAAGTTTGTACCTGCGATAGTTTTTAAAGCTGTGCAGCAGCGCCGCGTCAACAGGACTCTCGCGCTCGACATCCTTCTCAAAACTTCACCGCACTTGCAGGCGCGAGCTCGGGCAGCCAACTTAGCGCCTTTAAATAAAACCATCTCATCTCACTTTTAGTGTATATAATAAACTTGCATATCTTTTTATATATGTATGTATGTGTATTAACGTTAACACAATGTCACTTTTTAATATATAAAGTAAGCGTTTTTTCCGCTCAGGCAGTGACTCGGGTTGCCAGGGGCGCGGGGTCCTGCGGCTCGTGCACTGCTGTAGTCATTAGACAGACGCGAGACATCAAACATCACACTCTCAACATTCACATCAATAACAGGTACAAATATTATTTATGCGTTTATTTTAGAGCACACATTGTGTTTATAGGATGAATTCTGATGAATATCCTAAACAGTGTTATTCGACATGCGGAAGAATGAACCCGTCTGCTCGTTCTAGTGTGTTAAAGTGATATTTTGATGTCTCATATCATGATCGGTGTTGTTTTATAATGATGTCATGATCGCAAGTTGCTGCTTAAATGTTTATAATGCCTTTATATATTTGTCCTTGTCCGGTTTACTGGCAGAAGTAGGTGAAGGGTCATACACACACACACACACACACACACACACACACACACACACACACACACACACACAGTC
>NW_015544213.1:3406049-3406287 GCF_001515605.1 Sinocyclocheilus anshuiensis | reverse complement strand
GTGTATTCAGGTTTAAGTGCCCCCCAGAATATATAAACCTGTACACACACACACACACACACACACACCCCAGATCAGTGTCAGACATACCTATGTTAATGTATTATCATTACTGTCACATACTTAACATATTAAAGGGGTCATATGATGCGATTTCAACTGTTCCTTTCTCTTTGGAGTGTTACAAGCTCTTGGTGCATAAAGAAGATCTGTAAAGTTGCAAAGACTAAAGTCTCAA
>NW_015544213.1:3374226-3405082 GCF_001515605.1 Sinocyclocheilus anshuiensis | reverse complement strand
GGCCAATCACAACGCACTGGATAGCTGGCCAATCACAGCATACCTCGCTTTTCAGACCGATGAGCTTTGTAAAAATCGACGCGTTTCAAAAAGGCGAGGGATAGAGGAGAAACAATAATGTACAGTATGTGGAAAATAATGTTTTTTTAACTTTAAACCGCATAAACACATTTCATTACACCAAATACACAAAATAATGTTCTTTTTAGCAACATCATATGACCCCTTTAATGTCAAATATGGATAGCAGTTCGATAGCATTTGAAAACTTTAGCAACGCCTTTAAAATGTTTGAATGCCATGGCATTGATGCAGAATATCAAAGCAAGTGTCAATTATTTCAAAGAAATATTGTTTTAAATGATACAACAGTAGATATAATTGTGAAGATGAAGACAATCCAGTATTGTGTGACTGTTTGTTTGTGGTAAGTGGAGCATGTTGATCGTTAATGTGATGAAATACACATGTGCTTTCTATGCAAAGACACCTTCATACATCCACTGAAAATCACCAAAACACCAGCTGATTCAGAGACTTTGAGCAGCATTTGAGTGCAGATGGCACTTAGTTTTGATACATTATAGTTTTGATACACATTATACGATTATAAACATTTTAAAAGAGTTATTTGGCAATTGGAAGATGATTCAGTGATGGGTAATTGTTTTAAGTGTTCTTAGTTTGTTTTTGTTTTGTAAATTTGTGATGAAACCGATTGTATTGCTGCTCATTTTGTCCAGGAGACTCCTGTGAAAGAGATTTTTAATCTCGGAGAGGCTATCCTGGTTAAATAAAAGTAAAATAAATAAAATATTTTGTTACAAATGTTTAACAGTTAAAAATGTTTAACAGTTTTGAAGGCCATGTACATGATATTAAATATCTCATGCACTCCAGGTCAGAGTCAAATATAAATATATTTTATTATACAACAATTACATCACTGTGTGTTAACAGTACGTTCAGTAGGATAATAAAACATCCTTTTGTTATGCTTAACTCATTTCTGCCAAGTTTTTTCATTCATCTTTTTTTTATTTTTTTTGAATGAGAACTAAAATAATTAAACTATTCCTTTAGCTGTTACAAATATTAAATAGTAGCATGTCAAAAAACAAATGATGAGACCTATTTATTTTTGTTTTGTACATATGTGTGTGTGTGTGTATATATATATATAGAGAGAGAGAGAGAGAGCAAGCATAATTGTCTAATAAAGAGACTATTGTCATTATGGGATTATGAGTGCACCTGCTTTGTTAGACTGAAATGATTGGTAGTTTTGAATAATCATTCACACTTTTGGATTAACTCTTCCAGATAATCAAAGATGGCGTCTATGTTGTTGACTTCACTGAGGAGCAGCCCTTTGACATCTGTGCAGGCTGCTCAGTTCGGTAAGGCGTCTTGGGTCTCAGCAGAGCTAAATAACACTTCACGTTATGCAATGTGCACTAAACATTTAAAATAATTATCGATAATTAGAGCTGTATGAGTAACTGCGTTCTCTTTCTCTCCAGCTGCTCGTTCTCTCAGCACATCTGTTCATCTGCAAGCTCAAGGTAACATTTCAGGTGTAATGCTTACCAATAATCAGTCCAGTTACGATCTATTTTGCTATATTCTGCAAAAGTCCTCACACTAAATAAAAGAAATACAAAATTTAATGTTTATTTAGAGTAAAAAAAATTCACATTCCATTTTCACAATACAACTGTAAATATTTTTGTTGATCACCTTCTTTCTGTCGTGTTTTCTAATCACACAGCAAAGAGCAAAAAGACTCTAGCCACACCAGGAGTGAAGAACATCGTTCTAGTTGATGGCGTCCGAACTCCTTTCCTCCAGTCTGGCACCATGTAAGTGAGAATGTGTTTTGATTCAGATGAGCATGAAGTCAGAGATGTGGCCTGACAAGTTGCACACATTACTTACTGTATGTGAAATTCACATCATACTTTGTGAATTGAAATAAAAACGTTTAAATCATTTAAATAAAACAATAGTTTGTAAGGTGCAGAAAGGAATAGAATTAAATGAATAGTTCACCCAAAAATGAAAATATCCTGAAAATGTACTCTCAGGCCATACAAGATGTAGACGAGTTTGTTTCTTCATCAGATTTACTTTGCTGAAATCATTCTTTGTGTCTTTGCTCTCTCTGTCTTTGTTATTAGATACGCTAATTTGATGCCCCACGATCTGGCGAGAGCTGCATTACAGTATGTCACCACACTCACACAAATACATATAAAGATTCACTCATCACTATAAGTTTCAGGACTAACTGTCTGTCTGTTTTTTTTTTTTTTCTTCTCTTCAGAGGTCTGCTGAACAGAACCGGTCTCCCTAAAGATGCTGTTGATTATATTGTCTATGGAACTGTTATTCAGGAAGTGAAGACCAGTAATGTGGCCAGAGAGGTCAGTCTGTCCTCTGTCTAGTCTGTGATCATTTCTAAAATAGAATTTGGATGTTGAAGCTATTTTTAGTTACTGGCAGGTGAGTTTGATCAAGGTTGGAGCTAAACTCTGCAGGAAAGTGGACCTCGAGGGCCAGAGTTGAGAAGCCCTGTCCACAGAGCATCACTGCAGTGACCGTGTTTGTTTGTGAATTGGGTACAGCACATACTATGCATTCAAACAAAAAGCAAACTCATTCAGAGCATAAATTTAAAAAATGTAAATAAAAGGATTAAATATGTAAATATTTAAAAAGCGGCTTTACTATTCCTGCAATTTTTTTTTTCTGTCCTAATTTTTATTTATTTAATGTTTTATTTGCTAGGGACAGATACAATAAACATAGATGAAAATGTAAAAAACAATCATCCCATGCATGTACCATAATGCTTGTAGCCGAAGCTAATTTGCAACACTTGTCCAAGGAGTAGCTGCCACAGTGTTAGTTATTTTCACTCCAAGTCCCGCTCCACGCAGCACACAACTGCAATCCGGATTTCCAGCCGACTCGTCCCGCACTGCACACTGCAATGCGACCGAATCTATGCAGCAGTCCAAATCATCCCGAGAACGTTCCACCGTATCGCCAGCAGACAACATGCCAGATCCAAAAGGAACACCATTACTTCCACCCATCAGTCCCGTAGGATCCGGTCCAACCTGCCGGCATCGAAATCCATCCACTAACGTACCAACTTCAGGGCCCAGTCTCTCACAATCCACCTGGGCCACGTAATCACGCAGCAGAATCCGATCAGCAAACCGCAATCCGAGCTCCTCATCCCAGCAGCCCGAAGCTCCTGCCGATCCATCCACAAGTGAATCAACCCCCATTTCGCGGCCAAACTGCTCAAATGAACAATTAACGTTACCGCTCTGATTGTACAAAGGAGCCAAGGTGTGTGGGCCAGGATTAAGCTGTATATCTCCCGCCAACAGGATCAAAAGAGAGAAGTATATTGACACATGTAAATCGTCCATATTGATTAGACTGGATTTCAACTTGGCGTTTGCAGCATTACGTGCCAATTTGTATTTCAAGGTGGAACAATAAATAGCAAGCTGACCATGTCCAAAATAATTCAGTTGTTGCTCATTCACTTGTGGATCACCAAAAGCGAAAAAATATTGTTTATTCTTTTGCTTTTTTGCGGCCAAAATTCCAGATACCATTAATCCTGAGGTGGCTTCTGACGAGAGAGCGTGTGTGTGTGTGTGTGTGTGTGTGTGTGTGTGTGTGTGTGTGTGTGTGTGTATGCATCAAACCCATGACCATATTTAATTACATAAATTATGTGCATTATTTCGTATAGGATATATATTTATTTTATTTTTTATAAATATATATTTTATTTTTCCTGTGTAATTTTATGTTTGTGACAAACTATTATACTACAAGCTATTACAGCTTTTAGAAATATTTGTAATTGGTTTTTATTTTTATATTTTCCAGTTTGCATTTTAATTTTAGTTACGTTTTAGTAATTTTTTGTGTTTTTGTTATTTTTATTAGTATTTTTTTAATTATTGTAGGTTTTATTTTTATTTGAGATTGTTATTTTAGTGCATACAATTAAATTAAATGAAAATAATAAATAAAAATAAGAAAAAAGTTTTATATATATATATATATATATATTATTTGATTTCAGTTAACTTTTATTTCAAGTAACTGAATTTTTTAAAATTGTTTTAGTTTAGTTAACTATAATAACTCTGGTCCCATCATCAGCGAAAGACCATTTCTTAGAAACGTTACATTTGCTGCTTGGTTTCTGATCATAAAATTAGTTTGGATGTTCATTTAGAAATAATTATTTTTAATGTTTTCTTGTAGGCGGCTCTTGGTGCTGGATTCTCAGATAAGACTCCTGCTCACACAGTGACTATGGCGTGTATTTCCTCCAACCAAGCGATGACCACAGGTACTGACACACCTTTTGGTGATGGTAGATTGTAATTGAATTAAAACTGAACCTGAAGGCAGGTTACAGAAGATTGTTAAATGGACTGAACTATTGATTGTTAATTTGTTTTCTAGCTGTCGGTTTGATCGCAGCTGGTCAATGTGATGCCGTCATCGCCGGTGGAGTCGAGTTTATGTCTGACGTTCCCATTCGTCACAGCCGCAAGATGAGGAAGACGATGCTGTCACTCAACAAAGCAAAAACCCTCGGGGCTCGACTCTCTCTGCTGGGCTCCATCCGCCTCGCTCACCTCGCACCTGAGGTACTACATTACCCATAATACACCTCACATATTACCCCCAGCACACCTCAGTTTGAATGTCTAGGTACCCAAATCACAGAATACAAATTCCCCATAGTGTATTTGTCACTCCAAATTACATTATTAAAGCCATCTTTGTGCAAAGGGACCCACATCATATTTAGAAACAGAATATTTTGGAGAAAGAGAGAACACCCTGCCGAGGTATGCAACATCATATCAATTATGCATTTTGTTTCTACATTGTAAAAATAATAATAATAATAATAAAAAATCTACTTTCAAATTTATATTATATTATTAATATTTTATTATTACAAATATATTTTAAATGTTTTTAGATAATAACAATATTGTTGTTATTTATTATTATTATTACTATTATTTACAAAGATAATTAGCAAACAGCTGGAAATTATACAGGAGACATCTATAACATCTAATAGTTATAGCTATAAAAAGCATAAACACTTTATATATATCAGCATCTTTTTTATATATATATAAAATACAAATACAAAAATAGCTGGAAATTATACCAGAAGCAACCATACATTTTAAACAGCTATAAATTTATAAACATTTTTGCTGGAAAATCTGACATACAGTATATGACACAACATTACTGATTTTTTGTAATTCTCAACCCATTCTTACTGCTATCAAGACGAATGTCTGATCAGATATTATAGCCCTTTATTACATCTGATTTATAAAATGTCATATATCACTAGAACATCTATATTTCAGTGTTTTAGTCTGTCGAAATACAGTCTGTATGGTATTGTTGGGTTCACTTCTTTAAAGCTCTTAAATGTCTCTCTGCACGTGTGTGTAGCTGCCAGCTGTGGCTGAGTTCTCCACAGCCGAAACAATGGGTCACTCCGCGGACCGTCTGGCGGCTGCATTCGGTGTGTCGCGTTTAGAGCAGGATGAATTTGCTCTGCGATCTCACATGCTCGCAAAGAAAGCTCAAGACAGTGGGCTGCTCAGTGATGTCATCAGCTTTAAAGTGCCAGGTGAACAATTAACACAACTACAGCAGCACTTGCCACAACATTTCAGCCTCTGCCAGAAAGACAATTCGGACCATTTTTCTTTATCTTTATTTTTATATCTTACAATTTGGAATTTCATCTCAAAAAATTTTTTTCTCGAAATTCAGACTTTATTTTTTTCAGAATTGTGATTTTATATCTAACATTAATAGTTTAGAGTTTATATTTCACAATTCTGACTGAAAAAAATACATATTTGTGGGAAAAAGGCAGAATACTCTTTTTTTTCCTTTTTGTTTTTTTTTTACATGAGTTAACTTTTTGTTTTTTTTTTCTGCCACGGAAAAAAAAAAAATAAAATAAATACATGAGTTAACTTTTTGTTTTTTTTTTCTGCCACGGAAAAAAATAAAATAAAATAAAAAATATATGTGTGTGTGTGTGTGTGTGTGTGTGTATATAATTGCGACTTGTCATCTCACAATTCAGATTTTTTTTTTTTTTCTGAAAAAAAGCAGAATTTCCTTCTCGCAATTCTAAGTTTAGATTGCATAATTCTGTTTTCATAAAAAATTAAATTATTGGGACCATTCTTATCAGAAGATTTTTGAGCAGTTCAGATTGTTGTTTAAATGTTGTGAGGATGTGTTTGTCACAGGGAAGGATATTGTGTCTAAAGACAATGGGATCCGTCCTTCCACCATGGAACAGATGGCCAAACTGAAACCCGCCTTCATCAAGCCTCACGGCACAGTGACGGCCGCAAACTCCTCCTTCCTGGTCAGTTCATCTGAGTTTCTGGTTTAATCCAACTTGCTTTTACCAGCCCTTTAATTTAAGGGATATCTGTCAGATTTGTCATGAGCTCTTTCTCTTTGTGTGTGTGTTTGTTCACTCAGACTGATGGAGCGTCTGCAGTTTTGATCATGTCAGAGGAGAAAGCTCTTGCTATGGGTTACAAGCCTAAAGCGTATCTCAGGTACAAAACAAAAATAATGCCTTACATTAAAAAACTACCAGACGCAGCATCTCACTGACAACATCATCTGTGTTTTCCTAAACAATTTAGCTGATCTGTCAAAACTTACCCATGAATCAAATGTATTTATTGAGTTTAAACTGCATAAATGGCTCAGAAATACTATCTGAAAACCAAATATGTGTTCAGAAACGTGTGTGAAAGTGTATAATTTTCTGTAACGTCAGTGTTTATTCTTTTAAGGGAAATCAAATTGTTGAAATTGTTATAGGATAAAGTATTTTAACATTGAAAAGAGATGCAATTTACTTTTAAGTAAATGTAATTGTTGAATAATTTGAAATTATAGTGAAGTCTTTCCATTTTCCTGTTAATCAAGCTCAGTTTCCTGCAGCTGTAGGTGTCATGTGTTTATAGTGTCCCATTACAGCAGACAGACATCATTTCTTCAGCACACAGCGGCTCATGCTGCTGTTGATATTATGTCTGTGTGTTTTTACCTTCAGAGATTTTGTGTACGTGTCTCAAGACCCAAAAGACCAGCTGCTTCTCGGGTGAGTTCCTGCCTCCTTTATTCTCTCTTTCTCTTTCAGGCCTGTGAGGTTTTGTGCTGTGGGTTTTGTTATTGCTGTGGTTTTGTTGTGTTGTGGCGTGTGAGTGAGTTTCTGACTGACATTCATATAGGCTGCAAAAAAATGACTCTTTGGTTTAGATTTATTTTCTGTTCTCTTTTTATATGCTACAGCTTCTTTATCTCCTTTGATATAAAGATAGAGATTCTTAATAGAGACAGACTAATAATCAGTTAAGTGAGTATATTGTACCAATATTGACACTGTTATACTTTTAATTTTACTTTGGTTCTTGCACATCATGTTAAAAGATGAAGTAATTTATTCAGTGAATTGCTTGCATACATTAATCAGATTTGTACATACTGCTGTTCAAAAGTTTAGGGTTGGTAAAATTTCACTATAAAAATAAAAAAATATTGCAATTTAAAATATCTTTTTTTATTTTAATATATTATAAAATGTAATTTATTCCTGTGATGTAAAGCTGAATTTTCAGCATCATTACTCCAGTCTTCAGTCACATGATCCTTCAGAAATCATTCTAATATTTGCTGCTTAAGAAACATTTCTTATTATTATCAATGTTGAAAATGTCTGTCTCTGTCATGTCACACACACTCATGTGTTGGTTGTTTTCTCTCTCAGGCCGACCTACGCCACACCAAAGGTCCTGGAGAAGAGCGGTCTGACCTTGAACGACATCGATGTGTTTGAGTTCCATGAGGCTTTTGCTGTAAGCATCACCTTCCAGTTTTCCACTGATACTGCGTTAAAAATCTTATGCAGAACACTTACTACATTTAGGAGTGATTGTGTGTGCAAAGACTTTAGTTGTCTGCTTTATTTATTTTTTTACAGGGTCAGATCATGGCAAACCTGAAGGCAATGGAATCTGACTGGTTCGCCCAAACATATATGGGCAGAAAAACTAAGGTATGTGCGTGTTTACTCTAGGGGGTGTGAAATAGTACTTGAAGACCCAGAGGTTGTGTGTTCAAAAACCCAGGAGGGCTTGATTCATGATTCTCCATAGTGCCCTTGAGCAAGATGCTAAACCTCAGGATACTCCAAGGGGATTTGAGCGATAATAAATATACTAGATGTCCCATTGGGTAAGAAATCATCAACTAAACAAAGCATAATTACAAAAACTAGGTTTTAATGAAGAAAATATGAGTTGCATTTGCCATACAAAACTCACCATTTATAAAGCATTGATTTATTATTGCTAAAGGTGACAACAACAAAAAAAACGCCTATATATTTGCTGAATGAAATCCAATACTTGTTTCTAATTCTAATTAGAAACAAGTATTGTTCTAATTTCCAAGTTCTAATTTCCAAAAATAGGGTCTGTTTTGCTGGAGCATGTCACACTTTCACATAAAATATGATGCATTTCATAGCATTTTTGCCTTCGACAACCATTTGTAAGGTGAAGAAGTCTTGTATTAACCAGAAAAACTGCCACAAACACATGATTCCTGTCTTCCTCTGAATC
The DNA here is from genome assembly GCF_001515605.1 of Sinocyclocheilus anshuiensis. Classification (NCBI taxonomy): domain Eukaryota; kingdom Metazoa; phylum Chordata; class Actinopteri; order Cypriniformes; family Cyprinidae; genus Sinocyclocheilus; species Sinocyclocheilus anshuiensis. The sequence continues at coordinate 3,396,335 of NW_015544213.1, read as the reverse complement.
TGTATGAATGATTCTGAAGACATTATTTTATGCTTATCCTGATTTTTAAGGATATATATAATTATGGGCAGCGACTGAAGAAAATGCAAACATGGCCCAGATGTTGTCTGCTACATCTGTGGGTGTTTTACTACATCCAAACAGCAACAGAAAATTGCAGATTTTGTGGGGGGAAAAAAAGCTTATTTATTTATAAATGTGTTTATGTGAAGTTACTTGACATTAAATGGAGTATTTGAACATATTTTCCACTTTGCAGATTGTAAGTTACATGAAACATTTTGAATACTTTTAAATTGTGTTTATTTGAATTTTGAATTTAATGCAATCATTTTGAAAAGCATTTGACTGCTCTTGTTATTTTGATGAGTGATCAATATATCATTTGAAAAAAAAAATATTAGGCCATTTTTGGAAATGAGCAGAATTTTTTTTTTTCACAATGTAAGGCTGTGAAATAATTGGTTGAAAATCTTGCTTCTGTCTATTGATGAGCAATAGCAATGTTGAAGATATCGATGATAATGAAAGCTCGTGTACACTGTTTCTCTGTTTTCTCAGGTTGGTGCTCCTCCGATGGAGAAGTTTAACTCATGGGGAGGTTCTCTGTCTCTTGGACATCCGTTTGCGGCCACCGGCTGTAGACTGGTGACCACCGTCGCCCACAGACTGCAGAAGGAGGGTGGTCAGTACGGCTTGGTGGCAGCGTGTGCTGCTGGAGGACAGGTGTGTGACTGTACAAAACCAACAAAGCATTTGCACACGTGGAAATATCCTCATAACACTCTCTTGTATGTGTGTTGCAGGGTCATGCTATGGTGATCGAAGCTTATCCTCAGTAACCTTCGTACTTCCACAGACTGTAACACATTGCACACGCACACAAATGGATTCTGTAAATACTAACGTGCCGTAATGCCTTGAAATGTTCATGATCTATTCATTATCTGGAGGTTCTTGATTTTGAAATGATGCTTGAGACATGGATGTAAATGTTAACGTAGCTTTACTTGAGAAGGTGTTAAAGGAACACTCCACTATTTTTTATCATTTTCCAACTCCCCTAGAGTTAAACAGTTGAGTTTTATCGTTTTCGAATCCATTCAGCCGATCTCCGGGTCTGGCGGTAGCACTTTTAGCTGTAGCTTAGCATAGATCATTGAATCTGATTAGACCGTTAGCATCTCGCTCAAAAATGACCAAAGAGTTTCGATATTTTTCCTATTTAAAACTTGACTCTTCTGTAGTTACATCGTGTACTAAGACCGACGGAAAATGAAAAGTTGCGATTTTCTAGGCCGATATGGCTAGGAACTATACTCTCATTCTGGCGTAATAATCAAGGAACTTTGCTGCCAATGATATTACGCAGTGCCTGAAAATAGGCTTGATCGGCCGAATGGATTCGAAAACGGTAGAACTCAACTGTTTAACTCTAGGGGAGCTGGAAAATGAGCCTATTTTCAAAAATAGCGGAGTGTTCCTTTAAGGAAAAGATCAGAAGATGCTCTACAAGTTAAATATATTTTGTCTGCTAAATATAGCACTTAAAACAGGCCAGATAGATTCTTACACATATTGGAGAAGGGTACAATTCACATTTGATTTAGAAATCTATAGTTCTAGATTTTTTTGTCCTAATTCTAAGCATTCTAATCTCCAGATAATGCTTCATTTTATCTATGAAGTTTAACAGCTGGATCTCCTCTCATTGATTTTGTGTCATCGTACAGCAATATTAGCTGTTGTTTAGTTCTTAAGGATTGGATTGTAAGATTGACTGATTCTGTATTAACCATAAATACAAAGGTAATGCACTTACACATACATGTGCCTCAGATTCAAGCAGGAGAACCTCTGGAGAACTCTGTGATCGCCTTCTCCGTTTTCTAGCAGTTTGTACAAATAAACATGATTTGAAATCGCCAGTTATGCTCGTTTTTCATAAATTCTATGAAATGCCTTTTGTCATACATTGTTTTTCCTTAGTTTCTTGGTAATAATTTATGGTATAATTCCACAAAATCGGAGCTTTTTCCATTTTGAATAAGTGATTTTATTAAAAAAAAGTTTAATAATAAGTCAGTTTATTCAAAATGTTATCTTTTTTTTTCTTTACATTTTTTGGGACACACCTTTCCCCTAAAGTCTTTTTTAGTACAATTTTTGTTTTTATTATACCCTTGTAATATAGCTATTTACATATACGAACTTTATATGATGCTACACAGCTCTGTATTTTGTATTTTTAGTTCTATTTTTGAGGCACTTTTTCTACATGAATATAAAATAATACATAGTATTTTTGATTAGTAATGTTACTGTAATGAAACGAGGTAATAACGTAGCCCTCAGTCATAAGCATAATAAAAGGCGCTCCAGCGACGGTTGCCTCATATTAGCGCAGCGTTACGTCACGTGCAGCGTAAGTTTTGCGCACATTCATAAGCGGAGCGCTGTTTACCGAATGTGTAATTGTATTCATATTAAGCACCCACAGGATGATCCTGCTCCGCCGAGAATCCCTTGGTGTGTAAGTAGCAGCGTTTCAACTCCTCAGAAGATGAACTACAAATATCGCCGTTGGACTGAAGCGCAACGGCGTCACGATCCCATGTGAACCGTTTCATCCCGCCCGCCTTCACGACGCAAGTTGTTTTCCCTCAAATTGCTCGTTTGCCATCATTTCACATTCCGTAAAATGTCGGCATCATTAAATTATTTTTAAACGAATTCATTCCAATATTCTTCCAAACAAGCGTCACGCCTCTAGCCTACTTCTATATTTGCGTATTAATGTTGTTATTTGTGCAGAAAAGTTTTTTTGGAGCGCTTCAGAGAGTGAGGTGGAGAGAAAAAATAAATAAAATGTAAATAGCGGTTGCGTGTCGTTTTTGTTGTTTTAACCTTCAAACGTCGTGAACCCGCGAGACGGGCGCCGCAGCGCGCGCTTTGATCAGCCGCGCGCCTTTTATGCCGTTTGACTGGAGAATGCGCGCGGTGCTGTCGGTACAAATCTGCCTCACGCTCCTCACCCCGTCAAACGGAGAGATGGAGGTGAAAGAGAGAGAGAGAGAGAGAGAGAGAGAGACAGGTGGAGGGAGACACTTTAATCTCGTCCTTCTGCTCGCGCTCGCACCTGCAGAGGAGCGCGTGCGGTCCCCGCGCCCGGTTACCGGCTGCCGCTGCGAGGCCAAAACAACAAACACAGGCTGTGAAGAAAATATTATAACATTTTAAAAGCCTCCCGCTCAGGCTCTTGGGAACCGAAGGTAATTGTTTATATAGGATAAATCTGTATTCCAAACTTCGTTTTGGGGGAATTTCCCGTTAGTTAACTGACAGAGAATATAAAGAAAATTGTTAAGCGCAGATGTTGATTTTGTAGTTGCATGGCTCACTTTCTCAATATTTTGTTTGCATTTGTTTTGGGAGGGTTTCAACAAAAAGTACCGTAGTTTTCTGTCAAGTAACTTGGAGTCGACTACGATGTAAACAAACACCAACTCAACTCAATTTTTAGTTATAAAGCACTTTCAAAACCATTAAAATGGACCAAGGTGCTGTCCATGAGTAAAAATAATACTAAAATACATGCAAACATAAAATAACAACAATACATAACATCAAGAAAAACATGCAGCCAATCCCTCACAATTCTCCGACCTAATTAAACGCTGAAAGCTTGATAAAATAAGTAGGTCTTCAAGTCCTTTTTAAAAATGTCCATGCTAGCCGAGGATTTTATAGAAAATGGTAACACCAAGATACATGAAAGTATAAAAGAGTAATTTTACAGACCAGTATATATATATATTCACAGCCTGGCTACAGTGTGTGAATTATTCAGTGACCTTTGACTCTTTCAAGTCATTTTAAGTGTTTTTTCCCAGTCATTCCTTGAGGTTTGTCTCACGCAACCCAATGAGCCTTTTGGCGCTTCTAGTACAATTATTTTTGTTCAAGACAAGTTTTTATGACATTGTGAAAGTTGTTGCTAATTCTAACAGAAATACTTCACTGCATTTATTGTTGTTATAATAACCTGCTGATAACCTCCTATAATGTTATTATAACCTACTATAATAACCTGTTATTATAACCTAACACTTTCTGCAAGATTTTATTTTTTTTAGTACATTTTTTTGTTTGTTTTTAGCACACACTTGATTTTAATATAACTTTTGTGGTTACTGAAACATTTGAAAATTATGTGTGTGTGTGTGTATATATATATATATATATATATATATATATATAGCCTATATGGTATATATATGCTATTTATGTGTATTGTTTGCAAAAAGATGTTTAGTTTTAACACCCACCAACTTGTTTTGACTTTCTTAGCAGGGATTTGAGTCTTAAATGGACGGGTCTTTTGTTTAACAAGATCAGTTAGTGTGTACTCAGATCAGTTTGTTATCCTAATCAGTTTTTTATTACACTTAAATGAGGATATGAATCCAAGATCAGCACTTTCTTTCACACTCAACTCGCTCACTTGGTTTATTTGTATCTTCCCAGACTATTAGTACAAGATCAGCTCCTTATTGTCAACATAATTATTATAACTAGGCAGTAAAAAAAAATTTGTGGGGGCGGGTTTGTTTAGAAGCAATGTTTGGATTTAGATTTTCTGTTCAAATCTGCACCGAAAATTTCCACAGATTCAGTTTACTGTTCAGATTTCACCTATAAGCTTCACTAGGCTCAACCTGGATACTGATGAACTTCCTATAGTCGTTAAAAATCTATTTTTGCTGTTTCTGACAGCATTTACAGTACTATTATCATATTAATATTGTTTATACCAATTTACAAAATCTGTGACATGTACTGCGTCTCATGCAGATTTATTTGCAGTCAATGTGCATTTTATCCAGAAGTAGTCGGTTTCTATGTTTGACATACCACGGTGTTTTGCGCATTGTTTCGTTTTGCTCTTACTTTGGAACTTCCTGTCTTTGGCATGTTTGCCTTAAACCCCCCAGAGAGGGAATAAACGATTTTTTTCCCCGACTCTAATTTGTGAATAGCATCGATCGCGGCTGGCAGGAGATATGCCGGTGGATTCATACAGAGCGAAGGATTTATTTCATTTTTAACAGGGCGCTGACACAATTCTCATTACCGGACAAAAATCATTAGCAGCTCCACAGCTACATTCAGACAAATCGAGTAACTGTTAATTTTTGCCATGGGATCCGTGTGTGTGTGTGTGAGAGAGAGAGAGAGCGAGAGAGAGAGAAAGTGAAAAGGGGGAGTTGGATCTGGTGTGAAAAAAAATATAATAAATTAAAATGGACGACATGAATTGAGCGCCGAATGTCAGACACTGTCAACAAGATGGCTCTCTGTCACAGGGAGAATTTGAGACATTAACAGCTTCTGTCATTCTGCTGACAAAATGGTAGCAGAGATTTCCCAGGGTGCCGAGATGACTGCTGGCGTTTGTCAACAAGCCGCTGTCAGCGCGGAGAGAGAGAAAGAGCGAGCGGGAGAGAGAAGGCATACACAGTGTCACTGACAGCTTCCACACCAACATCCCATGAGTCCTAGCCACCCAGAAAGAGTGCGAGGGGAGAAAGACAAGAACGGATGAAGGAGGAGAAGAGGGAGAGATAGATGGATGGATGGATAGAAGGAGGGGTGCAGGTCTCTGGTGCACCTTTCATATAAAATTGCAGGAGGAAAATGAGCTGTCACTCCAATTCCCAGGATGCTTTGCTGTTTAGCATAAGTGCGCTGTGTGGGCTGCTGTCGGACAGACTGACTCAGAGAGATAATTAACTAAAGCTGCAGTTTTCCTCCTCTCCTCTCCCTCCCTCTGCCAGACGCCTTCTCCAGCGCTCATCTGCATTTTTGCCAGAGGCGAGTGGTTAGCACAGGAGCCGGGTGGAGAGAGGGTAAGAAGCCAATTAGTCAGGTGGATGGATGAATGATTGACAGCAGGCTGCTACCTGAGTCCCACTCTACATTAATGCCACTGTGCTCGGCTCGGCCTCAAACGCGCTCCTGTTCCTGTGCATGCGCGGGCCCGAGATCGTCCTGCGCCGCCGTGGCTTTGTGCGCTTCCCGTCCTGTCTGCCTTGCTCTCATTGAAACCCTTTGTGGCGAGTCCGAGTCTTCTTTTGTACCTTCCCCTCTCTCCTCCGCCCTCGATGGAGAGCGAAACGGCGTCGTGGCTACTTTAAGCATTTCCCCGAATCTGTTTGTAGGCATCGTTTAGGATGCCAAGGGCTGTATAACAATCACGTGTGTGTGTATGGTTTGCGCCTGTGATCTCATGACCGGTTCACCGCAATGAGATGTCTCTCAACAGTTTGAACTCTTAAATAATAATTCTTATTCTTTAATAGGTCAGATGTAATCTTTTGGTCTGAATTCACGTCGAGATTGAATCCTGGTGCGAGCGTAAACTTTCACTGAACCGCAGACATCCTGCGGAGTTCGGTGAGATATGATAAATCATATTGTGTCTATGGCTCTACCCTTCCCAAAGATCATTTCAGCCACATCTGTGTCAGACAACTCCAGTCTGGTTAGAATGAAAATAAAAGATCTGTATAGGCTCTTAGAAAAAAGGTACAAAATCTAGTATATTTAAGTACTAATATGTACACTTCAGGTAATACTGTGTACCTTGAAGATACTTATATACACCCTGTAGCGGTAAAAAAAAAAAAAAAAAAAGAGTACAAAAGTGTATATTTTGAAAAGATACCATCCCAGTGACAGCTTTTGTACCTTTTGTGTGTAGGAACTGGCACAAATGAAAACAACAGTCCATGTAATAGGTTGTGCTGTCTTAAGGCCCTATGCCACGTCGTATTTTTGGCTTTTTAAATAGCTGCATTTATTTTACATGCAACCATATGATCTGTTAATCGGATTAATTAGTAATCAGATTAATGACTCAATCGGATTGAAAAGCCTTCATTTAAACGATCCAACTGAGCACGATCCAAGTTAAATTTCAATCGGATTTAAAGGGGCAGTGTAGACCTGAAATAATCCAATCAATAAGAAAAAAAAAAAAGCATGTAAATGCTTGAATCTGACTATTTTCTCAATCGGATTAAAAAAAAACTTGCACACATGCACAGTAATGTGTATGTTTATATGCAATTTACATCTTACGAACATGTGTATATTCATTTACTTCTTACATAAAACGAGCTGGTTGGCAGAGTAGACTAAATATTTATAAAAAATGTGATAAAAAAAGCTCTTCTGACATATATGACAGTTTTCTTTAAAGATATGTCATCCGGTGACATTATTACGGTGGCTTTCTCCAGTACTGAACGCGGCGGCAAGGCGCCGCACATGCGCTGAGTTTTGTTCAGAATGCATGTAATGCCCATGTAAATTAATATTTGAAATGGATTGCAAAGTTTAGGGTTCATATAAACAGAAATTTCAGAATCTGAAATTTAGATTGGATTAATTCGTATTGATGAAAATGAGTGCATGTAAACATACCTAATAGTGGATTTGATGAATGATTGACTGTACAGTAAATCCCATGTTTTCATTCGCATTATATTAAATATGGTGTCTACCTGAGGATTGATTTGTAACCCAGGTCTGATGGATGTGCAGAAACAATTGCGATTAAAAGTAATAGGTTTTAATTTGGGCTTGATTAATTTATCAAAATACATGTTTAATTTCCACTTTCTGTCATTTTTTAATTAGTTTATGATATTGTGTTAGATGAAAACTAAAAAAGGCCCATGTGGTATTATTAGCTTCCGCAATTTCCGTGAATCTACAGTGCATGCAATTTGTCTCACTTGGACAAATTGTTTTTGTATATAGTTTATATTTCTATTTGTCTTTCTCAGATGTCATTCAAATGCAGTGTAAATGCAAACATGGAAGTCAGTGCATGATGAAATGACTTTCTTCTGTTAAACATCCCATTCGGATTTGATTTATAAATAGGCAACCATATAAAAAAGGGTTTTTCTCTGTAATTTCCTGCTAAAAATGGTTTGTGTGTTTATGTATCGTTCAGTTGCGAAATCATACAGCAGAATACTAGTTGTAGTGTGAAATTGATTAAATGCATTAACAAAGTCAATATTTAATCAATCATATGCGTTAATGCATTAACTTTGACAGCCCTAGTTTTGATCGATAAATGTGTTACATAATGCACACCATGTTTTCAAACAAGACATAAGCATCCCTTCTGAATGTGAAGATTCTCACAAAAATGAGGCAATTACTTCAAAAGAGCATTTTTGCTGAGCACAGTGAAGCGTGTCAGCAGAACTGACAGAGCGCAGGTCCGTGTGAGGTCTGGTTCAAAATGGCTGTCAGACAGGGAGACCCAGCGTTTAGTGTCTGTTTATAGACATTAAGCTAGTGAACGGAGGGAGGAGTGCGGATACTACACCTTAAGGGCATTTTTCCCTCTGGCATTTTACTGGCTGTGGCGTCATACTGCTAGCCGCATCAAAACACCGGCAGCCTCTGTGAGCTGACAAGATGAAGGGAACATTGAGAGGGCCGGCGTGTTTGGTGAGAGAGCATCACCAGCACAGGAGACACTCAAAGCTGCAATACTGCACTGGGCTGCTGGCAGACAGGCCATCGACTGACTTCGGAGCTCTAAAAAGTATTTTTATGTGCAAAAAGTATTTTTATATGCAATTGTGAGTGTCAGTTTTTAGAGGTATGATTCAGATTTGAATAAATGAAGCGCTAGGTATGAGGGAGAGAAATCCCCTATAGAATAGGCGTGTGCAGTCATGACCTTTGACCCTAACAGACCGTCTGATGTTATGTATTTTATAAAATGACAACATTTCACAAATTACTAAAAATATAAATAAATTTAAAATTAAACTATAAAATAAAAACTACAGTAGTATCTCAGTGATGCTAAAAAAACATAATTACATCATTTCTAGGAGTCAAATGCATAGATTTTTATCATTCCACCAGAAAACATCAAGTTTCCAGGCTTACTGAATAAGAACTATTCCAGAGGTTTGTAACTGATTAATATTATATGCATTTAATTTATTTAGTTGTTTAAGAAAATCATGTATGTCAATTTATCTCTTGCAGTAATCATCCCTCATCTTTTTCTGTTCTGGAAACCAAAATGTGATGAAACAAGCTAAGCAGGAAGCGCTGCACATTTGAGCTGGAAGGTACAGTTTGGTCTGATTTTCTTGATTCGTTTTGATTTCAGAATAAGTTTTCTTCATTTCACCAACTTCTTTTTTAAAAGAAGGAAAGTTGGGGAAATGAAGAAAACATACTGATAGATTTAGCTATTTTTAAAAAAACAAACAAAAAGTTATGTCTGTTTTTTATAGCTCAAATAAGGCTAAAAGAGCAACAACTGCTTTTTTATTTCAGCACTCAGTTGAATAAAATATGCTAAAAGAAGACTGTGAATGCAAGCGGTTCACTGACAAGGTGATAAGAGACTGAATTTTCTTATTTATTATTTTACCTGTAATATAATCTGCAAAACAAGATCTGCCCCAGACGTACGCATATTTAGATGTTGCTTTCCACAGGCTTCTCTTATCATGTTGTCACTGAATTCCTTGATTCCACTGTCTTATTAGAGCTTATTCATTGTGAAAACGCATAAAAATGTTTAGGCATGTTTCTCTTTTTTAAAAAGCCAAATCTTTATTTTCATATATAAATGAATGGGTTACTACCTGTGTTTGTTAGTTTGTTTGAAATTCATACTATATTTAGCAGTGATGCATTAAATTGAACAACGGTGACAGTAAAGACATTTATAATGTTACAAAAGATTTTTTATTTAAAATAATTACTGTTCCTTTGAACTTTCTATTCATCAAAGAATCCTGAAAAAAAGTATCGCAGTTTGCACAAAAGTATTAAGTAGCACAACTGTTTTCAACACTGATAATAAGAAATGTTTCTTAAGCAGCAAATCAGCATATTAGAATGATTTCTGCAGGATCATGTGACACTGAAGACTGGAGTAATGATGCTGAAAATTCAGCTTTGATCACAGGAATAAATTACATTTTAAAATATATTCAAATTGAAAATGATTATTTTTAATTGTAATAATATTTTTACAATATTACTGATTTTACTGTATTTGTGATCAAATAAATGCAGCCTTCAAAATCATTTAATAAATCCTATCCTACCTCAAACTTTTGAACAATAGTGTATATCTGATTTTTATTTGTATTTTTTTACCCATGTGAAAAAATGTGATTTTTGGGATTTTTGGGAACACTGTTATATGAGTATAAATTTGAATGTTTTTAGCAACAGAAGTACAAGGCCAGTAAGAAAGAACAGGATGTTGTTTGTTGCTGAATATGTTATGAGGCCAGTATTTGGAGTAGCCAACTAAAAGTAACCATGCTACTCTCTTAACTACATTTGTTTAGCAGCATGACAATAGCTCACCTGTTTTCAAAACAGCTTTTTTAGAAACAAGCTATTTTTAGTAGTGATGTCACCTCCCTGTCCCCATTGTACTATTGGGTGTATCACCAAATACTAGTATAGGCTTTTTACCTCTGTAACTAGGTAACCCCTCAGGACGAGATGTCAGCATCACTGTTTTATTCATGTTTTGTAGCTTTGGATTTACCACCAGAACTTTACGTGCACTAGCATTTGTCTGCTGCCGATATATTGCAAGAGGGCAATTGACATGCAGCTTTCAGAAATGCCTTATTATAGTAAAATATTATTAAAATGTGTGTTTTTGCAATAATAAACGTGACCTGGAACATGCAATTAAAACCTCTTAAACTCTGCGGACCCGGATACGGCATCTAGTGGCATCAAACAAAGTAAATTGCAGAGAGTTGGGCCTAATAGAACCTGAATTACAGATTTTCAAAAAAATAATTAGTTTTAAATCTCCAAAAGCGCCTATGTTTTTTTTGTGTTTATAGTAATATTTGAAAAATATATAATGTTATTTATAAAGAATTACACTCATATTTTGTAGTTCAAAGGGTTTTCTTTACAATTAAACAATTTTTTTTCATTTCCTCCATTGTATGTGTGCAGGGTAAACATTTGAAGTTGAGTATGTTAAATTTAGGCAAAAATACCAAAAAACGTCCTGAGCTTAAGTGGTTTTAAGCAAACAGTCATACATAATGGTGCATTTCTACTCTTAAGGATGGATTGCATTTAAACCAACTGTACACCGTACCAGACTTCAAAAGTTTTTAAGCAAACTCAGATGCACCCAAGTTCAGAAAACCGCTTGCACATCAAACCAAATGATCTGACCTCAAGTCCTTAAGCTCTAGTGTGAAATCATCCTCAAAGTAGCTTCCCCAGCACTGCTTGAGATGATTTTATGTGTGAACTGCCGGTTGGTTGTGGTTTATGTTGTACATACGGTATCTGTCAGTAAATGGGAGTTTGAGCCCCGGTGAAGGCGATACAGTCACAAGAGCTGAGAGCTGTGAAAGCCTCCATTGGGACACGTGCGCGCACATGCACATGCTGAGCTGGGACACGGACACCTGCTCAATAACGAGGGAAAGGGAGGAGAGGATGGAGCGATGGTGGATAGACTAAATCCTTTTTTCCATCATTACCTCAGTCCCGGCCCAGCGATGGCTTCTCTTCAGAACACTCTCTGCCTTCTGCTTGTTTAATTAGTCTCAGAGCTGCTCTCTGTCTCGCTCACTTCTCCACTTCTCCACTCCTGTAACCTTGCCGTACTCTGTTAAGTCAAAACCCTTCCTATGTTCCCCACATTTTCTCAATTTCCCTGTCTCCCTTAAGAAGTCACATTATACAGTCAGATCCAAAAGTCTGAGACCATGTTGAAAATCAGGGATTTTTTTTTTTGTACGAACCTGGAAATAAACAGATTCAGGATTTCAAATCCTAAGATTTTAAACAAAGAAAAGTTATGACAAAATTAGAGAAACAGTATTTAAGATTGACTACTTTTTAGATAGAAATGTAAGTAAATGTAAGTGTCATTGGTCATGTGACTCGAGCTGGACAGATGTTTTCCTTTGAAGCTCAAGATGCTCTTTGGAACGTCTCAAATCATGCTGGAGAACATGATCATTTTTGGAAAGTCAAAAATGTTTCAAAATATTTTTTTCAGTTAAATTAACATACTGATGATAATATAATTTGCAATCATTTATTGATTGTTTTAACAAACGGAAAATAAAAGCATTTTCACACTTCACTGTATAACAAACATGCATTTGTTAAAGAAACTAAAATTTGTAAACTTTTTCCCCCTTTTTGTTTTTATCTATCTATCTGTCTATCTATCTATCTATCTATCTATCTATCTATCTATCTATCTATTTTGCCAACGCATCCTTACAGAAAAAACAATGACTGAAAATAATTAGGTGCCAGAAGTAGCAGTATTAAAAATAATAACAATCTCTCTCTCTGTCTCTCTCTGTGTCCCTGTGGTTCTGACCCGTCCGTACCCTCTGTTGAGACGGTTCTGTTCAGTCGGAGCATCGTCTGCTCCGGGCCGTCTGACCATTGACCCCTCCACCTCACTCCACCATCTCTCGAGTTCATCCCTCCATCCGCTGTCATCGCTCTTCACAGCCTTTGTTTTCTCGCTGTCAGAAATGAATAATTTTGAAAGTGTTTTGAGCTGTTTTTAATATCTGATGTTTTTAGCATATTATTAGTGCCTGCCGCACAGAGCAAGTGCAGAATGTGAATTTAAATGAGTTTAAAATCTGATCTGAGATCCTGTTTACTGTCGAGCTAAAACATTTAGCGCCTGTGTTCGCTCCGGCACTGTGAGGAAAGTTTGGGTAAATTGTTTAATGTGCAGGGCTGGAGGGAAAAGATCGCGAGCAGAGCGAAAAGCAAACAGAGAGACAGAGCTGCACTCCTTCAGTCTGTCTGTCTCTCCTCTCTGTTCTCTGTGTGATAGAGTTCACGCTGACAGCCTGACACCACTCATCTGTCTCCTGAGAGTCAATCATTCCAGACAGGTACCATTACTCAAACACACACACACACACACACCAGCCAGAACGTGCACATGAACACACAACAAACAGGAAAGTCACTCTTTAGCATCCCTCACAATCAAAAACAACACCTTGCATCTATGTTACACACACACATGTGTAAATGATCACATCACACATCTGACACATCTCAGATGTAAATAATGCGATTCCCTTCACAAATTCATGAACACCATTTTATCAAATGAATCTTTTTAGTTGCTCTGTGAATGATTCTTGATTTATATGCAGGCTGCTTTGTTAACAAAATAAATTAGTTGAAATCATGATCATTTATTTTTCCTCTGACTGTATTAATGAAAGTTTCTTCACAACGGCAGAAGTGTCTCCCAAGTCTCCTATAATGCAGATCAGATCTCAAGAAGATGAATTTGGGCCTTGTTCATCTTTGAATTAGGATTCTGATGACTTCCCTGCGAATCGTTATCGCACCGATTTGGTATGTTTTATTTTTGCTTATGCTGTTCAGTTTTGTTGTAGCTGTTAAGAAGTACAGTGTCATGATGAAATAGTATCAGTTCAGATTAATTTGATTAATATAACGCATTCTACAATACAAATGGCTTCAAAGCAGCTTTACAGTAAATATTAGTGTGAACAAATGTCCTCTATTTTTAATTAAGCAGCAGATGATCAGTGGTTTTATGTTGCATTGAGGGAGTTTTAGTTTTATGCTTCTCAAAGGGTCATTGTAAACAGGTGAGCAACTGAATCCCTTCACAGAGGGCCCTTTCACTTATATATGTATTACCTGGGATTTAAACTCAGCAGGAAATGTTTGTTTCTACCATGCACCAGAAGTATAGACAGTACTCAATAAATATATTTAAATATGTATACAGTACAGTCTATATTAATGGAAATTTGCTACAATAATTTTCAATTTTGCTGTTACATTATCAAGGTAGCATTTCAAAACAAGGTGTTATGCCTTCATGTATGGAGTTTACATATATGCCCGTAGGGCATGACAGTAATGAGCAGGGCATAGTTATGTTCTCTTCCTCATTTTCCCTGTATGGTGTAATTTAGCATTGCTAAAACGCTGTATTGATCAGCCCACTTAATGAATTAATATGGGATGCCCTTTCAACAGATAAGAAGCTTTTCGAATCTTTGTCTTTTTATTTAGCAAAATATTTTTTATGATAGTGTTAAATCATACAAAATTACCACTGTTTTATTGTAATGAAGGAAACTGGTATTTTGTTGGGAACTGTGGGCACTGTGGTAAAGGGAGTGATCTTGAGTTCTCAGCAGATGTCGCTGTTGCCACAGTAATATTTACCGGACGCGCGCGCTCTTTATTTCTCTCCACGTTCATTAACTTATTTACTAGTTCTGCTTGTAGATTTCCCGGTAAAGCGACTGTAAACAGACGTTCAGAGCGGTTGAGACGGCATCCGTGGGCTCCGCGTCACCGTGAGCTTCAGCAGGCCTCTCCTGTCTCGCTCTTCTGACCCGGAAGTCGCGCGGGGGTTTAACTATATACGAGCAGCGGCTCGCGCCAGCAGGGACGTTACGAGCACACCGTCAACAACCCAACTTAACACTAACAAAAAGTACTGCGGTATTAACATGGTATTCTGCAAGTAGATTTAAACTACCATGTATATGCAAATAGTGGTTGGTCCATGACATTGCCTTTGTTTTTGCTGACATGTGCCATGATAATACCATGTTTGTTTTGTTCTGTGCTTTTGACAGTACCAATGCTATTCTTTAAGAAACTTGGTAAAAAAAAAAACATGGTACCACCACTTTAGCTTTTGTAAGGAATGATATCACCATGTTATTTTGATAATACCTCATATTAGGCAAGTAGCCTATGTCCAAAATACGTGTCCAAACCCAAGCGTCCTTGTTTCCTCACAGTTTTTCTGTTGAATGTAGCTCACACTGACATTATGATAGTTTTTGTGAATATATAATGCAAAAATTTTTTATATGAATATAGTATTCATAAAATACCGTAGTACCCTATCTAATACTGTCTGATAGCATTACTCTACGTTTCAGCAGCCATAGGCCTCCGTTAGATCTCGGTGTCTTTACAATCTGTAAAATCTGAAATACAAGTGCATTCAATATTCACAACTCACCGTTTTATGTGTTAAGCGTTCATATATTTTACTGATTGAAATAACAAGACAAGCTTCATCCTTCGCTTCCTGCCTCCAGGTGCAGACAAACACCTGAACATCCTGTACATCCTGAAGGTATCCTTATACTTTCATTTTAATTAAACGCCTCTCATCACACCACGTGACTAAAACCTGTTTTACCAATCTTTTTGTTGTTAGTTTGAAATCCAGTGCAGTCAATTCTGTGCTTGTTTGTCTTGGCAGGAGAGCCGTGTTCATTAGCGCCGGAGTCAATAGCAGCTCTTAACGCATCTCGACTCAGATTAAAGGGTTAGTTTAGCATTCAAACTCTAACGCGCGGGTCAGGAATCACTGGCTGTCTGGATTACAAGGGTTAACAGGCGACTTAACCGAATCTACTTAACCAGATAACGCAGAGGATTTATTTCCGCCTGATTATTCTAATATGCTATTAGAGTACGACTGGTGTGAAGACTGTCGCTCTCACGCACGTGCCGCACTAGAAGGCCTATAAACCTCCCTATTAGCTGCTTCAGTTAAAATGGCATTTGTGCAGTATTTTATCAGGCAGTTGACAAGTGAATTAGAGTTGGCTGTTAGCGCCGTTGAGCTTTATGACAATAGCCTTAGGGTCTCGCTAAAGATCGCTGCACCGCCCTGCTCGGCGCGCTAACCGCTGACGCTCAAACTGAAGTGACATGCTGTCATAACAATAGTTTACAAAAACGTGAAGTTCTGCGTTTGGGCAGAAAAAGCCAGGGAGTTTTAACTTCTACGTATGTCTCTTTCTTTCCTCCCTCTCGCGAAATCCCATTTGCGCTCTGACAGTTTTGGGTGTTTTTATGTGTGCTAATGCTCTGCTCTCTCATCTGCCTCCATACATAAAATGTGAATACAGCGATCGTCATTTGTAAACGGTGCGCGTGTTTGTTTGGCCAGATTGGTTCGGGTAGCTTTCACAGAACTATCTCCCTCTATGACTTGTTGTAAAGGTAAATATAGTGAAATATTGAACAATCCAGCAGCACAAAAAATGTACGCGCACCGAAACAAGTTTTCTATCTCTCACCATCACACAAAATACTACATCAAAGAATTGCTCTTTCTTATTGGTTTTCTCTGAACGCCTCTGAAGGTACTGAGGTCGCAGTGAGGTCTGTAACCCCTCACACACACACACACACACACACACACACACACACAGGCTTACACAGTCCAAATGAATTCACACTGTCATACACAAAGACAGACAGATGTATTGTATATTGTGAGTGTGTGTGTGTGTGTGTGTGTGTACCTGGCTGCTCTGTGAAGTCTTTAATGGGATTTTGCCTCGGGCTGTTTTATTAAGATGTTGCTTTCTGCTGCCTGTGCAGCTGACACCATTCCCCCCCACCCCAAAGACAGACACACACACACTCCCCCCAGACCCCACCTCCAAACGTACACACACACTCACTCATCCCTCTGAAATTTCTGCCACACTGCAGTCCTCACTCTCATTCTGAGGCCTGTGTGTGGATGTGTGTGTGTGAGTGAGTCAGGGGTCGTTATTTCGGTGTGTATCTGTTTTAGACAGGATCAGTTTAACTATAGGTTAATGTGTTTTGATGGGTGAGAGTGTGTCTGTATTGACACTAAAGGCTACTCAAAAAAAATGTAGGCCCAAAATTTAAGATGAATGTATTTGAGTTGCATATAAAATTTCCATCCATTTGAATTACACAGTTTAAACATAAAAAAAAAAAAACGAATAAGCTTAATTTGGTGCATATTTGTCAATCTTTTGTAAAAGAAACGGGTCAGTTTTCTGTAATAGTACTAATTACACAGACACAGTAATACACAGTAACCAGACTTATATGTGTATCATTAATAAATCCAATTTGTTTCAATCTCATACATTGTTCTTACCCGTTTCATTTGTGTATAACTGACAAATATGCACCACATTAAGTTTAATAGTTTATGTTAAGACTGTGTAATCTAAATGGATGGAAATTTTATATGCAGTTCTAATACATTTTTCTTAAATTTAGGCCTAAATATGTGACCCTGGACCACATAAGTGTCAATTTATTTAAATTTAAATGTATACATCATCTGAAAGCCGAATAAATAAGCTTTCCATTGATGTATGGTTTGTTATGATAGGACAAATATTTGGCCAAGGTACAACTATTTGAAAATCTGGAATCTGAGGGTGCAAAAATATCAAAATATTGAGAAAATCGCCTTTAAAGTTGTCCAAATTAAGTTCTTAGCAATGCATATTACTCATCAAAACTGAAGTTTTGATATATTTACTGTAGGAAATTTACAAAATATCTTCATGGAACATGATCTTTACTTAATATCCTAATGATTTTTGGCATAAAAGAAAAATCGATAATTTTGACCCATACAGTGTATTTTTGGCTATTGCTAGAAATATACACATGCAATCAAAGCGTGTGTTTATCCAAAGTGACTTTCAAGGTGCATATTATGCATTCCCTGGAAAAAAATATATATATATGCAGTATATATATATATATAATGGAAAACCTCTTTCTTTTAAG
The DNA here is from genome assembly GCF_001515605.1 of Sinocyclocheilus anshuiensis. Classification (NCBI taxonomy): domain Eukaryota; kingdom Metazoa; phylum Chordata; class Actinopteri; order Cypriniformes; family Cyprinidae; genus Sinocyclocheilus; species Sinocyclocheilus anshuiensis. The sequence continues at coordinate 3,378,647 of NW_015544213.1, read as the reverse complement.
TTTTAGATTAGTGTATAGTAATTATGGAAGTCTATGATATTTCCTCATTTAGAGGTTTAATTTAAGTAACTGCAAATGCAAAAAAAGCTTTATTTTAGAGTTTTATGGTTTAAGTGCAACTGTAGTGTTCATAATTAGTTTTTATAATTTCATAATTAGAAATAACGGATGTATATAATTTGTCCTCATTTAGATAAGTAGGTAAAGTGTGTGTTTGTGTGAGATACATTTTCAATACAAATTTGTTCTTTGCTTCAAATCAAGCTAAACCTGAATTTTCACAAATTTTCACAAATAATTACAAAGAAACAGCAATACATTGAATTAAATGTCAAATTTAGCAAACTCCAATAATCTTTGTTTTATTTAAAACTGAAAAATTTCTATAGTGAGCTTGCTTTGGGAATCTTCATTTGGAAAAAGATTCATAAATCATTATAAATGAAGTTTACGGGTAGGGTAAGGTTTAGATAGCTAAGTAAATGCACACTATGTGTGTGTCCTCACATGGAGTGGACTTCAAATAAAAAAAGAAAGCAGCATATGATACATGTGTGTGTGTATGGCTGCAGTGTAAGGCTGATTGTGCTGTCAGGGTTCGAGATGCTCAATGAGCTTCCTGTTTGTCTCGCTCTGGGCACCATGTTCATCTGCAGACACTGACTGAGTGCCCTGTCTCTCTCTCTCTGTCTTTCTCTCTTCTCTGCTGTATCCCTGAGGCCTATAGATTGTGCAGAGCATCCTGCATTCAGCAGCTTAAAGTCACCAGGAGAGACAGCAAGACTGGAAAAGAAGGGACACAGCAAAGAGTGACAGGAAGATGGAGGAAGAAAAGAAAAGAGTGCATAACAGGAAAAAGGGTTCAGTTAAGCTCTTTTTCTAACACACACACACACACACACAGAGCGAGTTTGCTGGACACTGATGCTTTGTGACATCACAGCACTTTGTCTGATATTTTAAATATGAGGTTGAGACCCCGGTCGGGGGCGGAGCTTCAGAACAAACACACACACACACACCCATAAATAAGAAAGAGACTACAGAGCGCAATAGTAACCGCCCATTTTTTAGTGGCTTTGGCACTGGAAGTATTTCTCACATTCATTTTCTCCATGGGGATTCAAAGTAATAAACCAGATCAACAAGCTCAGAAACTGACATTACAAACTTTGATGCAAAAAGTATTTGAAAATCACAGGGAAAACATATTTGAAGATGCAATGCAATACTCATCCCATATAAGCACAGTGAATGATGTAATTGAGTCGAAAATGGCAGTACAATTAAAAAAAATCTACTTTGATTGATAGTTATTGACAGTAATTATAAAAAGATATTTGAAATTATATTTTATATTATTATACATTTATACATACAGTCAGTACATGTATATATATTTATACTATACAAATATATACATTATATATAATAATTTCAAAAATAGTTTTTTATAATTACAGTCAATATCTCTCTCTTCTTATTATTATTTTTATGAATAAAATATAAGTAATCATATATGTTAACACTGATTTTATTTTTAGGGCCAACTGCTCCTTTGAGGTAAATGGCTTAATAAACAAATTAAATTAAATAGTGTCTAAATAAATATATAAAAAATGTAAGTGCAGAATATTTCTGAATTTATTTTCTTACTTTTTTTTTTTTAAATTCCAGAAAAGTTGTGTCTTCCTCTGGTTTATTTTATTTAAAAAAAAAAATTTGGGATGATTTCTCTGCTTCTTCCACCACCAAGGGACAGTTTGTGCAGGGTGAAAATAGAAAATACCATAGCTTAGGGTGAAAACAGTAGAAGCCAATAGAAAAGAAAAGCAAACGTGTGTTTGTGCTGCAGTAATTCACCTGGGAGAGTTTGATTGACAGGTTGGGGGGCAGGACTTGGACTGACTGACAGTCATTAAATGTCATTAAGAGCAATTAGCAATTAATACAGAAGTTGCTAATCCATGAAACAGCCATACTAATGAGCATATGACAGGACACACACACACACACACACACACACTCACAGTGTGACTGGTGGAGACTCGTCAGAGGAAGAAACATCAGTCAGTATCGATTGTGCTTTAATTTCTGCAGTCAGCCTTAGGCCTCAATCACATGCCACGTTTACAACTAAAGACACACAAACACGCTACATTTACACAGGAGCTTAGCAGAAACACACACTCATGTGATGTGGCGGACTTGTATTACTGTTATTCCGTCCATTAGTTTCTTTTTGTTTTGTTAATGGTGGAAGTAACTGACAAAACCCTATTTTTTAGAATTCCTTGATGAATAGAAAGTTCAAAAGAACAGTATTTATTTAAAATAAATCTTTTATAAATAAATTGTAAATATTAATTTCTTTAAAAAAAAAAACATACACACTCCAAACATTTAGACGGTAGTAATATAATAACTATATTATTTAATTTATTATTTATTATTAATATTGCAATTAGTATGTCACCGTCCACCTTTAAAGTGAGTGGTTTTTAACATGATGATTTGTTTATTGCTACTGTATACATATGTATCGTTTAAAGGTTTGGGGTTTCTTTTTGAAAGAAATTAATACTTTTATTCAGCACATTACATTGATCAATAGTGACAGTAAAGACATTTATAATGTTACAAAAGATTTGTTTCAAATACAGTTATTCATCAAATGATCTTGACAAAAATAGGAAGATAATAAATATGATCACTGATAATAAGAAATGTTTCTTAAGCAGCAAATCAGCATATTTGAATGATTTCTGAAGGATCATGTGACACTGAAGACTGGAGTAATGATGCTGAAAATTCAGCTTTGATCACAGGAATAAATTACATTTTCAAATATATTCACATACTGTAGAAAACAGTTATTTTAAATTGTAAAAATATTTCACAAAATTACTGTTTTTTCTGTATTTTTGATCTAATAAATGCAGCCTTGGTGAGCAGAAGAGACTTCTTTCAGAAACAAAAATAGATATTTTTAACTGTAGTGTATATGTGTGTATATATTTATGCGTTGCAAGAAAATCCATAAAATCTATTCAAGATATCATTTTTAATAGATATTTATGCAATATATTTCTGTGTGTATTTTTGGACTATTTGTATGACAGAGTTGCTATACATAGAAAGTATACATACTCACTTATGAGGTTTTATTTCATTTAGGATGCTGCCTATAAGACTAGCACACTAGATTTTAGAGTCTCTTGCTCAATTTGTATAATGCATACTACAGATATTGCAGAAAGAGTAGTAGTAGTCATGCTTAGCCAGTCTCTCTCACTTCATCTCTTTTTCTGCATCTTTGTCTTCCACTTTGCTTTTCCGCTAGTTTCTGTCAGGATGGTGTGAGCGAAACAAAGGGATGGAGGAAGAGATGATTACAGCAGCGTAACTTTGGAGCAAAAGGACAGCGAGAGACGTTTCTGAAGCGTTGAAGGAGATACGCGCACGACAGAGGGAGAGGAAGCGAAGGGTCAATTTATCTTATATTGACAGGAGCGGCTTCAAACGATGACCTTGGGGACTAATGAGAGTAAATGAGTGAATATTTTTACTTTTAAAAAGCGAAACTATAATCAAATGGAAGCCTGAAAGATGGACTAATGAGCTTCAGCGATGATGATGAAAGTGTGCGAGAGAGAGAGCGAGGGAAACGGGCAGATAGAATGAGAGAGAGAGAGAGGGAGGTAGTCATTTGGCAGAGCCTGCAGTGTGAGGCCCTCACTCCTGCCATCTCATTAGCTGACCTGACGACTGCCTGATTAGAATACGTTTGATGAAAATTTCAAGGATTTTTTTTCGCCCCTCAACATTCAACAATTTTTAGTGTGATTTAATAAATATTGCACAACTTTTTTATAGAGTTAGAGAAACTGGGAGGTAATTCATTACGATGGAAGCAGTATGGAGCGAACTGATTTACTGTCATTATTCACCCCGAAATCGACCAATATATTCAAAACTCAGACAGAAATGGACAAATATTCAGACGCACACATCCAGAAACTGGTTGTACACACACTCGCATGCCAGATGTTATTTCACTCAACACAAACTGAATTTTTGCCCTTCAAAAATTAATTAAACATCTTATTTCAAGCTGTCAAGTTTGTTCTAGATGCTTCGTTCTTTGGTGTTTTCATGCCGGATTGCAAAACAGCTTTCTGTGCATTAGTGCCACCAAATGGCTTAATCTTTTTGGCGTTGAAGTAATCTTGTTTGGGTGGATTTGATATTTGTTTGGTGATTTTCATGAGGAGCTGTGTGGCTTGTTTTTAATGCTCTTTTAATTTAATTAAAACACTAATGTGCCTTTGTAAAAATGCTTTTGAATCAACATAGAATTCAAATCTCATAGAATTCACTGGGAACTTTTTTTTTTTCTTTCAGATATTTACATTTAGCCA
>NW_015544213.1:3356445-3374082 GCF_001515605.1 Sinocyclocheilus anshuiensis | reverse complement strand
GTTAAGTAACCCATTAAAAAAAAAAAAGTTTTTCCCCCTGCTGTACCGAAATCATACCGAACCGTGTCGTTAAAACCGAGGTACGTACCGAACCGTCATATTTGTGTACAGTTACACCCCTAATATTTTTATATTTATTCACCTTTAAGCAGCATATATATATATATATATATATATATACTGTATATGGTTTGGGGTCAGTAAGACATTAATACTTTAATTTTAGAAATGAAAGCTTTTATTCAGCTACGATACTTCAAATTGTTCAAAAGTGATAGGTGACAGTCAAGACATTTGTAATGTAACTAAAAATTGTAATTAAAATAAATGCTGTTCTTTTGAACATTTATCAAAGAATCATTAAAATATATCATGGTTTACACAAGAATGTTAAGCAGCACAACAGTTTTCAACATTGATATTAATCAGAAATGTTTTTGATTTTCTAAGCAACTCTTAGAAAATCTTACCAACCTAGTAGCATGCATTAATATGATAGTTTTAAGATAATTTTCATTCAGTTTGTTTGATCCAGGTATAATGTAAGCCGCTGTTGAGGATCAGCTTCGAAAACTACAGGCTGGTGACTTTATTTTTCTTTTTTAAAGCTGTGTGTCCTTATCTGATTTTAAAATACTTTAGTTATATGCAGTGACACTGGCTCAACCAATGGTGTGAGTCTGGGGGCGGGGCTTTCTGCTTGCTGTCGCTAGCGGTTCAGAAATGACACTCTTCACCTTTAAATCCATTCTTGATCACAAACACTCCCCGATTTGTCCACATCAGCATCCCTCAATCTGTGTCTAGTTCACCTAAATGATTTGTTTAAGCGGCTGCTCTTCGAGAGCTCAGTAAGCACTCGTTCACTAGTCCAATTCATTTGTGCAGAGTCAATTCCCAGTGGAAAATCTAGGAGGAGCTGTTTGTTGGGCTGGAGGAACTGCCCTGTGGCGGCTCTTTGAGAGGTTAAGCTGGAGATTGTCATTGCCCAAGGTGAACTGGCTTTCAGTGGTAACTGAGTGGAAACTAGAAAGACGAGTTCAGGTCAGTTATAAATTATAACAGCTCCATGTGGCGCCACTTACACACACACACACACACACACACACACACAAACAATTAATAATAGAAAATATTCTCTCTAATTGTTGGGCTTTAATTAATGAGCCCTAACCTTTGGAGAGAGGGAAATTATTCATATATCCGGTCGAAAATATGAATATGCAAATGCAACCCCTGGGAGGACAGCACACAATGACAAACCAATGTCTCTATTTTCATATTTTCGTTTGTTTTATTCATCCCCCCCGTAGACACGCATGAAAACAGCCGATACTGAAAACAGCCACAGGTGGTGATGGCTAATGTGCAACTTCCCCGCCAAACCGAACGATCCGTCGCTTTTGTGCTGTTTCCCTCACATCTATAAGTCGTAATTAAATCAAGTTTGCATAAAAAATCGTTTCCCTGCGTGAGCTGAGGTTGAAGTTAAAACGTGACCCTTTTCTGGCCCAAGAGGACGTACGCAGTTATGAACAAACTATTTGACACCATACATCCAGCAGCGTATGTTTACAACCACAACCACAACCACAGACACAGGCTTCTACAAACACGTACTCGCTGTTTACTAATTCATTTGCGGGAAGAAAATTTCTTTCTTTACTCTCTGGCTTCGGTGTTAAATACCCGGCCTTGAGAAATCAGACCATCAGCCTCTGAGCAACAGCAGCTGCAACTAAATTAGTATGCCATTAGCATGTTTTATTTCTTTAGGTGAGGAATTACATTTGAATTTTAATTTGACTGCATGTTTAAAGGCAGTGCTTACCGGATCTCCATAAATTAGCTTTAATATGTGGATTAGCCCTTTAGCATCACACCCCAGTGAAAGGCAAGAGACAAGACTAGTGTCTGAAGTGAGTGTGTTTCTCTATCTCGGATCGCCACGAGCGGGATGTCGTGATCGTGACCCATCAGGCCCTGCTCCCTAAAGCCGTGTATGATCGTAACATAAACGCGAGTCTGTGTAACGGCTCTGTCAATGATAGCAATAACGCCTGGAATACTGTCACAGCTTCAACATTTCAAAGTACTTAAAATATGCAAGATTGTTTTTGGATACTGTTTTGCCAAAACATCTATAGACATGCACAAATAAAGTGCCAATAATGGTAATAAAATATTCGTAAAAAATAATAACTATTAACCTATGATTTAATTAAAAGGTTTTTTTTTGTTTTGTTTTAAAATATGCATTTAATTCAGTGTTATTTTAGTATCGAATTACTGTTATAGTATATTAAAATTTGGAATCAATTCTTTATTTTTATATTTTCAGTTTTCATTTTAATTTTAGTTAAAGTTTTAGTAGTTTTGTTGTGTATTTTTGTCAGTTTTAGTATGTTTTTTATGTCTATAGTTTTTATAGATTTTTATTTGAGTACATCAAGTTGCCTTTGCAACTAGCTGAAATAAAAAAGTCTTTTGTATTTTTTTATTTTTTATTTCAAGTAACACATTTTTTTATGTTTTTAGTTTTAGTCAACTATAATAGCCCAGGTTTATTTATCTGACATTCTACAAATTGTTTCTGAGCTGATTGGAACTGATGTGCAAGTGGCAAAACAATCATGTTTGAAATATTATTTTTTTTTTTGAACACAAAAGAAGATATTTGGAGTCAGGGGGCTCCAAACATCATGGAAACATTTTTTTAAATATCTTCTTTTGTGCTCCACAGAGGAAAGTCAGTCATACAGGTTTGGAACAACATGAGATGTTTCTATAAATGATGACAGAATTTTTATTTATGGGTCAACTATCCCTTTAAGTAATTAAAGGGGTCATATGATGCGATTTAAATTGATTCAAACGCAAGTTTTGAGCAGTGTAGAGTAGCGCTTGTTGTTTGTAATTTCTCCGATCACAAATGCAGACATGGTTTTATGTTTACATGGCGCGATGCAACGCAATGCGTAAAAAGACAGTATAAATCATTATAATCTGTAATTATGTCCCCACTGGATACAACAAATGCCTCGTTAATAATGGGTTTTAATGCTTTTGTCTCGTCGCTCCGGCCGGACAGGGCATCACAGTATGGTAAGGGGCATAACATTTCCGTCACATGCTTGAGGTATTCGGCCAATCACAACGCATTGGATAGCTGGCCAATCACAGCACACCTCGCTTTTCAGACCGATGAGCTTTGTAAAAATCGATGCGTTTCAGAAAGGCGGGGCATAGAGGTGAAACAATAATGTACAGTATGTGGAAAATAATGTGTTTTTTGAACCTTAAACCGCATAAACACAGTTCATTACACCAAATACACAAAATAATGTTCTTTTTAGCAACGTCATATGACCCCTTTAAATTGATTGACAGCACTAATAAAAATAAAATTAATGTAAACAAATAAAATAAGAATAATATAACAGAATAATATGAATGAACTGAATATTTATAAAGACATTAAAAATTCAATATTTTGTTGTGCAAACAGCTCTTGAATATGATGAACAAAGTGGTTGGTTTCTTAGGGCGAGACGCTCAAAAATGAATTTGGTCTCAACAGATGCACAACTGCCCTCCCTCAGTAACACTTGCATTTGATACTTTTGCCCTTTTGAAAGTTTTTAATGGCATTTTAATGTCTACTGATGCTGGTAAATCTATGGCTTTAGTGCTGATAGATCTCAGTTCTGTGTTTGATTTTGTTGACCATGGTCTCTTGCTGTCTCGCTTAGAGTTAGAGGCACTGTACTCGACTGGTTTCGGTCCTTTCAGTCCAATAGAAGATTCTCAGTAAATATATAGGGAAGCATTCTTCTACTGCAGCGCGTGTTACATGTGGTGTCCCTCAGGGTTCAACTTTGGCACTGTTACTGTTTTCACTGTACATGTTACCCATTGGTTCTATATTTAGGAGATTTGGTGTGTCGTATCATTGCTGATGATACTCAAATTTTACATACCATTTGTGCGCAACGACAGGTCTGCCATATATCAATTAATAGCCTGACTCCAAGAATTGAAAAGATGGCTAACCAAAATTTTCTGTTTGGGCCTACTGAGAAAACTGATCTGATTGCTGTTGACTTGGGTTCTCTCACTCCATATTGCTTACTTGATGTCAAGGATCTGGGTTTTATTCTGGATAGTGGCCTAAAGCTGAACAAACAAATCAACTCTGTTGTCAGCTCCAGTTTTTATCACCTTCGAAGACTAGCCAAAGTTAAACCCTTCTTAAGTAGGAAGAGTTTTGAGATTGTAATTAATTAATTATTGCAAGTTGCTGTATCATGGGCTGCCTGTCTCATCTATTCATAAAGTGAAAGTGAAGTGGCGTGTGGCCGAGTATGGTGACCCATATTCGGAATTTATGCTCTGCATTTAACTCATCCAAGTGCACATACACAGTAGTGAACACACACACACACACACCCGGAGCAGTGGGCATCCATGTGCTGCGGTGCCCGGGGAGCAGTTGGGGGTTCGGTGCCTTGCTCAAGGGTCTCACCTCAGTCATGGTATTTAAGGTGGAAGAGAGCGCTGATTATTCACTCCCCCCACCGTTTGCTCACGGGCAGTCACAAACGAGACCACATCACACCTATTCTGTGTTCACTGCACTGGCTACCTATGCATTATCGCATTGAATTCAAAATTTTGCTGTTTGTTTACAAAGCGTTAAACAATCTTGCTCCTCAATACCTTTCAGAGATGATTACTGAACATAATCCAGTCAGAGTGCTCAGATCACAGACCAGTCATTTTCTACGGGTACCCAGATCTAGACTGCAATGCAGGGGTGATAGAGCCTTCGCAGTAGCTGGCCCCAAGTATTGGAACAAATTGCCATTATCGATCAGAAAAGCGACTACAGTGCCTGAGTTTAAAAGTCTTTTAAAAACCTATTTGTACACCTGTGCTTTCATCGTCTTGTGATTGTCTATTTTAATTTGGGTGATGGACCTACGAAATTTTGTACAGCACTTTGGTCAACCAAGATTGTTTTAAATGTGCTTTATAAATAAATTAAACTTACACTTTTAAAAAGTGAACAAGTTCTGTTTTTCTCTCTTATTTTTCAAAATGTGTCATGTAATTTTTTTTTTCTAAGGACACGCACACAGCCCGACACATCTGTAAAAGAGTGCATCATTTGGAAAGCATTGCATGTTTTAAGCATTATGTTTGTATTCTGATAAATGTCTTAAAGAGAGCAGACAACATATTCGCATTGCATCTGCTGGATGATGTTCAAACATTTGACAGGTAACGTTTTAACAATGTTTTGAAGATTAGCAAATGCTTCAAAATGTATATCTTCCAGATACGCTATAGTGCATATATGGAATAAAACTCTTAGTTTTATGGGTTTTCTACATTTCGTCCAAGTTTCAACTAAAACTATTCGAAATTATATACTATAATTATATACTGTTCTATGCAAAAAAATAAAATCTAAAAAAAAACAAAATATAAATATTAGATGAAAAACTTAAAACTAAAACTTTAAAAAATGTGAAATATTGCCTTGGCAGCTATAATAATTAAAATAAATTGAGAATTAAATTGACTAAAACTAAAACTAAATAAATTAAAGCTAAAAAACTTAAAAACGAAGAATGCTGGCTTAATAGCAAAAATAGAAATTTTAAGACAAAATAAAATTACAAAAGCTCAACAAATTTACTGAAACTTAAACTAAAATAAAAATGAAATGTGAAAACAAAAATAAAAGCTAGTAAATAATATGATAATATATAATCAGGCTGATAAACACATTTATAATGTATCATTCAATATTTGTTCTCTAAAATGAGAATGTGCTTCCACTAGCAATAGTAAGTACCTAATCATGGCAAATGGATTTGATATGAACTTAAAAGGCCCTTGTGCATTTAAAAAGGCCTTTTGACATGTTCCAACACCATCTTACTGTTTTAATAGGAAATACGTTAATACAATAAAACTATCAGTCTTTACGTAATCACAGTGCCCATTAGCATGCTGGAAACCACAGCCTGGGGGGAACACCGTGGTCAAGGGATGAGACAACAAGTGGTAAAAGCTTGAAAGGAAGGTATAATTGGTTATAAAGAAAACAAAGAAAAAGAAAGAGGGAGATGAAGAGTGGCAGACAGCAGTAGAGGGAGAGCTGAACTAAGGGATAGGATTTATGTCTGGATGAGTGTGTTAGAACCGAGGCCCCGGGCCATTCTGAGAGCAAGAACCGTAACCTGCCTAAGGGAAGAGGGACTAGCCTCTGCTAACACAGGTGAGCGCATGCAGTTTTAATACAGCTGCTGTAAACATCATTACACACCCTTAGCACAGGCTTCAGAAGTACTTACAAGGCACGAAATATCTCCATCTTTCATGAGGTCTTATGAGCAGCTCATTTAGATATGACATGTTTTTGTGACTTGATTACTTTAGAAAGACTACACTGAAAAAAAAAAAAAGATTTTACAAATTGTCAATAAAACAAAGATTATTGGAGTAGGTTTTACTTTCTGCTTCAAAATTTCATGTTTAATTTAGTGTGTTACTTGCTGTTTCTTTGTAATTATTTGTGAAATATACTATCAGTTTCTGAGTGAAAATGAGTAAATCATGGTTGCGATATCTGTATTTATAGAGCAATATGCATTTTTTTTTTATTTTTTTTACTGGTCGTAGTCTCAGGTTGTATAGTTTTCGGCATGCAAATGTGTGAAATTATGTAAAGAGTTAATTATGTATAGTTAAAGCACTTTGACAAATGCTGTTTTAACAGGAAATACAACAACAGAGCAAAAAAATAAATAAAATCAAGCAACACCAAGACTGTGGGTTCGATTCCCTGGAAATCTGGTGGTGGTCTCAGGTTTTAGTTTCCAGCATGCAATTATGTAAAATTATGTAAAGACTGACTGTTAAAGCGCTTCTGTGCATGGTTTTCTTTCCTCTGTTAATGTATTTTCTGATAAAACACCAAGCTACACCAATTGTGGGTTCGATTCCCAGGGAATCTGGTTGTAGTCTCAGCTTTTAGTTTCCAGCATGCAAATGTATAAAATTATGTGAAGACAGATAGTTAAAGCGCTTTGGCAAGTGTTGTTTTAACAGGAAATACAATAACAGAGCAAAAAAAATCAAGCAACACCAAGATTGTGGGTTCGGTTCCCTGAAAATTTGGTGGTAGCCTCTCAGGTTTAAGTTTTCAGCATGCAAATGTGTAAAATTATGAGAAGACTGGCAGTTAAAACAATTCTGCACATGGTTTTATTTTCTCTGTTAATGTATTTCATGTTAAAACAGGATATTTTGGGGAAACGTGTTGAAGAGCCCTTTTTTAAATCGCCAATAGCAGTTTACAAGACTTTCTTGGAGCTCAAACGGTAATGCATGTAAGCAACACCAAGATCATAGGTTCGATTCCCATGGAATATGGTTGTATTTTGAGGTTTCAGTTTCCTGCATATTTGTAAAATTATGTGAAGACTGATAAAGCACATGGTTTTCTTTCCTCTGTCAATGTATTTCCTGTTAAAACAAAAAGCAACACCTAGATTGTGGGTTCGATTCCCAGAGAATGAACAAGTTGCTTCTGTCAAACGCGTAAATGCAAAGGTGAATGCAAATGCATAAATTGTGAATGATCTTAATTAAGTTTTCATTGTGGATGTTGACTGTACTGTTTGTTTTGCACGTGTTAGGCAGGCACAACAAACCACATTTCCCATCATTCCCTTTTGCAGCACAGGAATGAGGTTGCTTTCATGGTTCAGGAGACTTAATGGAGTTTGCATATATGTTTTATTTAAACATCAACATTGTCTGAGAAGACTCTTTGAAAATGGTCTTGTAAAGAGTGAAAATAGACATTATTCAGCTGTTGATATGTACAGAGCTTTAAAAAAGAAGAATATTTTAGTATTTTGAGTTCATGTTGAGATATCTGACTTTTGATTGCACACTTGGAAGTGTCATTCTTAATCAGTCTTATTTTAGTATTATTTATATTCGGTTACACTTATTCATATTTTGAATTTGCTTTTATTTTTAAATAGTCAATTTTTATTTTAAATTTAGTTGTAGTAATTTTGTATTTTTTGTTTTGTCATTTTTATTAGTTGTAAATAGTTTAAAGCTGTTTATTAGTTTAATATTTTTTATATTTCTATATAGTTTTAGTTTTATTTAGTACTTTAGTAATTATTTCAGTTTTTATTTGAATGTTAATTTAGGTTATTCTAAGGACACGCACACAGCCCGACACATCTGTAAAAGAGTGCATCATTTGGAAAGCATTGCATGTTTTAAGCATTATGTTTGTATTCTGATAAATGTCTTAAAGAGAGCAGACAACATATTCGCATTGCATCTGCTGGATGATGTTCAAACATTTGACAGGTAACGTTTTAACAATGTTTTGAAGATTAGCAAATGCTTCAAAATGTATATCTTCCAGATACGCTATAGTGCATATATGGAATAAAACTCTTAGTTTTATGGGTTTTCTACATTTCGTCCAAGTTTCAACTAAAACTATTCGAAATTATATACTATAATTATATACTGTTCTATGCAAAAAAATAAAATCTAAAAAAAAACAAAATATAAATATTAGATGAAAAACTTAAAACTAAAACTTTAAAAAATGTGAAATGTTGCCTTGACAGCTATAATAATTAAAATAAATTGAGAATTAAATTGACTAAAACTAAAACTAAATAAATTAAAGCTAAAAAACTTAAAAACGAAGAATGCTGGCTTAATAGCAAAAATAGAAATTTTAAGACAAAATAAAATTACAAAAGCTCAACAAATTTACTGAAACTTAAACTAAAATAAAAATGAAATGTGAAAACAAAAATAAAAGCTAGTAAATAATATGATAATATATAATCAGGCTGATAAACATGTATCATTCGTATCATTCAATATTTGTTCTCTAAAATGAGAATGTGCTTCCACTAGCAATAGTAAGTACGCAAATGGATCAAATGGATTTGATATGAACTTAAAAGGCCCTTGTGCATTTAAAAAGGCCTTTTGACATGTTCCAACACCATCTTACTGTTTTAATAGGAAATACGTTAATACAATAAAACTATCAGTCTTTACGTAATCACAGTGCCCATTAGCATGCTGGAAACCACAGCCTGGGGGGAACACCGTGGTCAAGGGATGAGACAACAAGTGGTAAAAGCTTGAAAGGAAGGTATAATTGGTTATAAAGAAAACAAAGAAAAAGAAAGAGGGAGATGAAGAGTGGCAGACAGCAGTAGAGGGAGAGCTGAACTAAGGGATAGGATTTATGTCTGGATGAGTGTGTTAGAACCGAGGCCCCGGGCCATTCTGAGAGCAAGAACCGTAACCTGCCTAAGGGAAGAGGGACTAGCCTCTGCTAACACAGGTGAGCGCATGCAGTTTTAATACAGCTGCTGTAAACATCATTACACACCCTTAGCACAGGCTTCAGAAGTATTTACAAGGCACGAAATATCTCCATCTTTCATGAGGTCTTATGAGCAGCTCATTTAGATATGACATGTTTTTGTGACTTGATTACTTTAGAAAGACTACACTGAAAAAAAAAAAAAGATTTTTCAAATTGTCAATAAAACAAAGATTATTGGAGTAGGTTTTACTTTCTGCTTCAAAATTTCATGTTTAATTTAGTGTGTTACTTGCTGTTTCTTTGTAATTATTTGTGAAATATACTATCAGTTTCTGAGTGAAAATGAGTAAATCATGGTTGCGATATCTGTATTTATAGAGCAATATGCATTTTTTTTTTATTTTTTTACTGGTCGTAGTCTCAGGTTGTATAGTTTTCGGCATGCAAATGTGTGAAATTATGTAAAGAGTTAATTATGTATAGTTAAAGCACTTTGACAAATGCTGTTTTAACAGGAAATACAACAACAGAGCAAAAAAATAAATAAAATCAAGCAACACCAAGACTGTGGGTTCGATTCCCTGGAAATCTGGTGGTGGTCTCAGGTTTTAGTTTCCAGCATGCAATTATGTAAAATTATGTAAAGACTGACTGTTAAAGCGCTTCTGTGCATGGTTTTCTTTCCTCTGTTAATGTATTTTCTGATAAAACACCAAGCTACACCAATTGTGGGTTCGATTCCCAGGGAATCTGGTTGTAGTCTCAGCTTTTAGTTTCCAGCATGCAAATGTATAAAATTATGTGAAGACAGATAGTTAAAGCGCTTTGGCAAGTGTTGTTTTAACAGGAAATACAATAACAGAGCAAAAAAAATCAAGCAACACCAAGATTGTGGGTTCGGTTCCCTGAAAATTTGGTGGTAGCCTCTCAGGTTTAAGTTTTCAGCATGCAAATGTGTAAAATTATGAGAAGACTGGCAGTTAAAACAATTCTGCACATGGTTTTATTTTCTCTGTTAATGTATTTCATGTTAAAACAGGATATTTTGGGGAAACGTGTTGAAGAGCCCTTTTTTAAATCGCCAATAGCAGTTTACAAGACTTTCTTGGAGCTCAAACGGTAATGCATGTAAGCAACACCAAGATCATAGGTTCGATTCCCATGGAATATGGTTGTATTTTGAGGTTTCAGTTTCCTGCATATTTGTAAAATTATGTGAAGACTGATAAAGCACATGGTTTTCTTTCCTCTGTCAATGTATTTCCTGTTAAAACAAAAAGCAACACCTAGATTGTGGGTTCGATTCCCAGAGAATGAACAAGTTGCTTCTGTCAAACGCGTAAATGCAAAGGTGAATGCAAATGCATAAATTGTGAATGATCTTAATTAAGTTTTCATTGTGGATGTTGACTGTACTGTTTGTTTTGCACGTGTTAGGCAGGCACAACAAACCACATTTCCCATCATTCCCTTTTGCAGCACAGGAATGAGGTTGCTTTCATGGTTCAGGAGACTTAATGGAGTTTGCATATATGTTTTATTTAAACATCAACATTGTCTGAGAAGACTCTTTGAAAATGGTCTTGTAAAGAGTGAAAATAGACATTATTCAGCTGTTGATATGTACAGAGCTTTAAAAAAGAAGAATATTTTAGTATTTTGAGTTCATGTTGAGATATCTGACTTTTGATTGCACACTTGGAAGTGTCATTCTTAATCAGTCTTATTTTAGTATTATTTATATTCGGTTACACTTATTCATATTTTGAATTTGCTTTTATTTTTAAATAGTCAATTTTTATTTTAAATTTAGTTGTAGTAATTTTGTATTTTTTGTTTTGTCATTTTTATTAGTTGTAAATAGTTTAAAGCTGTTTATTAGTTTAATATTTTTTATATTTCTATATAGTTTTAGTTTTATTTAGTACTTTAGTAATTATTTCAGTTTTTATTTGAATGTTAATTTAGGTTATAGTAATTTTGTTGTGTTTTTGTCATTTTTTATTAGTTTAAA
Source organism: Sinocyclocheilus anshuiensis (assembly GCF_001515605.1). NCBI lineage: Eukaryota > Metazoa > Chordata > Actinopteri > Cypriniformes > Cyprinidae > Sinocyclocheilus > Sinocyclocheilus anshuiensis. The sequence goes on along the minus strand of NW_015544213.1, from coordinate 3,362,668 downwards.
TAGTGTTTTTATATTTCTATATAGCTTTCATTTATATTTATTTCTTTTTAGTTTTAGTAATTTGAGTAACTTCAGTTTAAACTTATTTCAGTTAGTTGCTAAGGTAACATTTATAATATAGATATTAATTATAGATATTAGTGAACTTAAAAAACTGCATGGAATTTTTTTTAAATCTTAAAGGTCCCCTGAAATGCTTAGAAACACGCAGCATTACTCTGTGTTGACATCATTTTAACTGAAACAGGAAGACAGGGCGGGACATATCAAGCAGCCCCGCCCCTTTTTAAAATAGCCAATAGCGTTCGTTTATATCACAGCTTGGGCTAGAGACGTTCAGAGCCGTTGAGCTCCGTAAAGCCGCATTTGACAGGGTATGCCAGCCACAATCTCATCCATATTGCTATAAAATATAGCATTTTGTGTAGAATTCTCGCATGTGATCCGCTCCGTGTTATCGTGTCTCTGGACCGGAGCAGAGTGTGTGTGCGGTGCGGTCGTTAGCATGACACAACGCGAAACCAGACTTCTTTTTTTCCTCAATGGAAAGCATATTTACACTGTTTGAATCGTTCCCTGTCCCCTATATAGTGCACTACGTGCCATTCACTGTATAGAAAATACTAATTCTGTGGACAAGTGACCGATTTCAGCCGTGGCTTCAGCGTCTATTTTATAGTATAGGGGGCGGGCGCTTCGGATTCTAGAGAGCATTTGATTGGACAGAAAGTTTGATGAGAAACTGAAGTACGATGTGACGTCAAAAAAATCGTTGAGCCGTTTTGGCAGACGTGACGAACTGCAAGCTTTGAATGCTTATATCTTCTAAATGCGAATTTTGTCACTGTTTTGGAGCACACTGCCTTATAGATGACCTTAAGACTAACATATTGATACTAACACCCAAAAAACTTTAATTTTGATTTCATGGGGACTTTAAGTGTTTTACTAAGATTTATATTTTATTTCAGCTTTATTTCAATTATCAAAAATGTTTTTTAATAGTTTTAGTTAACAACACTGCTCTCCAATTGCTTTCTATTGAATTTCATTGCAGTGCAAGGAAAACAATATTACAGAGATCTCATTAAATTCACACTATGAAATTTGTTAGCTGACACGGTCATGTGACTCATAAACGCGTGTTTCTCCACAGGATGAGCTCTGCGGCTTGGGTTTGTGCTGTGGTTAAGCTGGTAAACCCATGAGGTGAGCAGATCCAAACCCCTGACATGCATGAGAGACGCGTGTTTATCTACCGCTCCGACTGTGAGATTTTCGAGAGTGTTGTTTGAGAAACGCACTGGATTGTGATCTTAAGCAGGTAGTTTTTACGAGGTAAACACAGTATCTCCTCAAACCTGACGGCTGATTTTAAACCTCTTTTTGACTGTAGATTACAGAGATCTTAAATACTAAAGGAAAGTTCAATGTCAAAGTGTCTTCTTGAGGAAACCTCAGCTCTCGTTTAAAGGCCAAAGAAATCCTCTAATTCCAATTCAGATACATCTGGATATTATTCAGTCTTCAGACAGACTGTCTCTGAAATCTCCCCTACATGGTGAGTTTTGTTTGACTTAAAGGAAAACTGGGGCACAAAAAATTAATTTTGCGGTAAATTCATCCAATAAACACATGCACTCATTATTTAGTAATTAGGGCTTGTTAAGACTTGCATCTATTGCTCCTAATTAGGTTAAGTGGTTTCAACCACCTCAGAAGAATTGCTTATGGTGCATTCAAGTCATGTCGGATAGATCGTATTTACGAGTTGAACGCACATGAACGCCACCACAAAGTCGTTATTATGAGTGGGAAACTCGAAATTTTCTTTAAGCCCCGAGTTTCCGAGTTGGGAGCGTGTCAATGAGAAACATGGCGGAATCGATGGATGCAACGTCTGTAGTTGACAGTAAATTTTTGTTTAAATTGATAGTTTAGTTGTCAGTGACAAGTACTGTAGAACTGCATGTCTGACAGAGGGAGACAGAGAGATTGCCAAAGTAAAACATAAATCACAATACTTATAGGTATTAAGCAGTGACATTGTCAGGCTTTTTATTTACAAAAAATAAGCTTTTTGAATGTGGCAGGATTGTAATATAACAATTAATAACAAGGTTTTATGCGGTACAGATTACAGTGGCTTCATAAATTACTTTTTAAAAAATATTAAAAATGCAAAACACACCTGATGCGAATTCTTTGCTCTTCGTTTTCTAAAAGCAGAGTTAACAGACCCTGTTGTATTTTCTTGTAATTTATTAAAAGAAGGTACACCGCCATCTTGTGCCGACTAAACTGACTTGAACGCACCTGACGTTCGTAATTACGACTTGTCAACTCCTAAGCACGAACGTCCCAGGGGGACTTGAACGCAGCATTAGAAACAATTTCATTGCTTGTACTTCAAAAATTTTGAAGTAGAAAATCTGAAATAGTATTTTCTTGTAAAATGTACTCCAATAATCTGTTTTATTTACAACTTCAATAATTTCAATTCTAAAGTGTTCAACTTTGGCACATGCATTTATATTTAACAGACACCTGACACTAAGCACTAAGACATTTTCTTGTGTTCCACAGAAGAAAGAAATTCATACAGGTTTATAATGGCAAAATGACAGACAGCAGGCCATTTAGCAGAATGTTCCATTTTGGGTGAACCGTCGCTTTAAGGGACTTAGCAACCACCTAGCAGCCAAAACACAGCTCAGTTTTGTAGGGACAAGCACAACTCACTTTTGTTTCTCAGAAAATTTTAAAAGTGTAATGCTAACATGTGTTTTTATGCACTATATGAAGCATGTGATATTAGACATTCAGATGCTGCGATTGTGAAGGTCTGAACCCTCCCTCGACAGACACTCGTTCTGCATATGTCATTATCATAATGAGCATGCACGCATAATTTACAGTTTCTTTAACTTTAATTAACGCAACCACAAATGATAATATGAATAATAAATAGCTGCTTTGAATCTAATTTCCAGTTTTTTTCTTGCTTTGACTTTTTCACCAGTTGTTTACCACTTTTTTTGGTCCCGTCCGGCAAAATGCACACTAACACGTACCTTTATGTGCTATATTGCGCTGTTCTCTCCTGCATGTAAGATTTATTCTCACATGTATCTTTAATTCATCCATCAGAGCAGAGTGCTGTTTGAGTTGAGAGGGAGGCAGGCTGCTCAAAGCAGACGTGTCAAACCAAAGTAACAACCTTAAAAAACGATTTCTCATCAAATTAAGCTGCAGTCCTGTGTCCCACAGTACCTCAAATAAAAAGCAACCATCAATTATGGATATGACACTCCTTCCAGACTGGAGTTATATATGTGTGTGTGTAGCATTTAGAGTCTCTCTCGCTTATATTAGCTGCAGCTCCTCCCAGGTGTGCTGAACATTTAATGACATCCTCAGGGCAAAACACTTAAGGGTTAACCAGTCCGCAACAGCCCAGAAATACACACACACACACACACACACACACACACACACACAAACAAACTCCTTTAGACACAAATTGACCCCTCTTGCTTCCTTAGGTCAGTTTTCCCTGGACTGGATACCGGTAGGAAATTCAGCTAGTCGGTTTCTACTGTTCTCAACCACAGTCTCCATAACCGATAAATCAAGGCGGTTATTTTCTGGTAGTGCGGTGTATTCGGATAATACTGACCAAAAAGGGACAGATGATGCTGTGATTGGCTGTGTGGGAAAAATAAAGTTTAGACCAGTTTGGGTGTTCTCTACTATTAAGTACATTTTCATTCCCTATTGTCTTGATAAGCAAGATAAAATATTAAAATCACATTTTCACAATTGCATTCATATTACATGTTTTCTTTTATAACAATTAAAACATGGATATGAATTTTAAATAATTTCACTACTTCTAAAATGTAATTTATTAAATGTATGTTTCTTCTTTCTTTAATAAAAAAAAAATTCATTTTCTTTTAAAATTGATTTATAATTTAAATGTTTATACATTTTAAAATTGTATGCATTTTATATTTTATTTTTTTTATAATTTTCATTATTTGTTTAAATTTCAATTCAAACATTTTTTCATGTGTCCTCAAAATCTTTCAATTCCATTTTCTCTTTGTAAAATCCTTAGGAACAAACAAAAGCCAGTTCCTGAATGACATCATCCTGCAGGAAGTGACATCATTCTGGGAGGAAATCAACAGCAGCACAAACATCAGTGAGTATTAGCGGTTGATTTGATGAATTCCGTCATGTTTTTTGGTGTAAGTTGGTTTGTCTCATTTACAATACTCTTTGGCACTATCAAAATTTCAAAAGATGGTTAAAAATCAATTATTAAGTTGACATCTACATTAACAGTCATTGGACAATTACTGAGCAATTGCTAACTTTAGTTATATTGGTCAGTTATTAATTTAGAACAATTATTATGTGGGCTAACTTTAGTCATATTAGTCAAGTTTTGATTAATAAAGTCTATTATTTTTAAGTCTAAGTCTCAAATTATTTTTGCTACGTAATTTACTTTGTTAAAATTAGCTAAATCAACACAATTTATGAACAAGTTGTCACAATTTCATTATGTTTATTCCACTTGTATTTGTAAAATAGATCAGTAAAACAAATAATATTTACATTATACTAATATAAAGTGTTTTATGTGTTTTTGAGTACAGGGGAAGGCTTGTCAGTGTTTAATATTCAGAGATTTAGAGTCCATGTTATGGTGGAGATTTGATTTTTTGTGCTCATTCTGTTAAAGGTTATTTTTGGCTTACTCATCCCATGCACTTCATATACTGAGAAAAAATTATGTTTAGTATATTTTGGAGCTTCATACTTTGATTTTATTGTGTTTAATTCAGATTTCCACTACACAAGATTTTTAAACATTTTTAAAACATTTGTTGTACAAAATTAACTGTGTGTAACTCAAATTAAGTTAGCTGAAGAAATTTTATTTTATTTTATTTTTTATTATTATTTTAAGAATGGTCCAAATGGTTTGGAAATGCACTGCTGGTCTATTACTTATGGAAGCATATAGGTAGTGAAATTCAATTTAAAATGCAATATGCAAAATGGCAATGCAATATTCAAAATGGCAATGTATTTCTGTATTTAAATTTACATTTTCCATTACCCATACGTGCAAAGTTTGGTGCAAAAGTAAAATGAAAATTAAATTATATAATTTACATTTGCCATTTCCAACAGTAGTCTTAATATGTAAATTGCATGCAAATTTGAACGCTTTATAAGTTGAAAATAAATGCCATTTTGCATATTGCATTTTAAATTGAATTTCGCTACCTATATGCTTCCATAATTACTGGCACAAGTCAGTCAAGATGGTTATTGTTACAGGAAGGTCAGCATAAAAGTGCCTGAAACACACTATATGCTGTTAACCAGTAACATGATGGATTTAACTGGTCATTTAAGCTGGTCACTAGCTGGTGTTTCTCAACCGAGTGAAGCATTACATAGCTGATTAGACACTGATTCTCTTAGACATAAACAGACCGTACACGCTGATCTTAGTCTCTGTCGTGCATTTTTCAAACTTCACTAGTTTTCAGGTTTTTATAAACATCTGCATCAGGGGTCCCATGAGGGCAGGGACATCCAGGAAAGACCAGAACACACACATTTACACATACACTCCGTTTGGCGTGGACGCCCCCCTTTCCATGCTTCCTTCCACCTGAGTTTCCATAGCAGCATGCAACAGCCAATCAGATGGCAGGGCCGTAGTGCAGACTGGCAGATTTGAGCACCTGACACTGACACGGCCCGTCACCGTGGAAACCCCCCCAGGCACTGTAGCGGTGGGGGGGGGAGTGTGTGTGTCTGTGTGTGTGTGTGTGTGTGTTGTCTGGGTGAGGATGCTAAATGGCCTGCTGTCTGTCAGAGCTTACCCATCATCCTTTGCGTGAGTTCAGTGTTTTTATTGTGTCACGATGAGTGTTTGAGTGACATTTCACATAGTGAACGAGGTTTATGTAAGTAGTTGTGAATTATTGTGTAAACGTGTCGACGTCTGTCCGGTCTCAATGTGTGTGTTTGATGTATTGATGAATCTCATGAAACCTGTCATGTCAAGATCATGGCCAGCTCATGTTTCCCCCCAAAATCCAAAGAAATTATAAATTATGAGCTTAATCGATCACTTTTGACCATTCAGGTCAATATCTACATTAGAGTTAAACATGTATATATATATATA
>NW_015544213.1:3343996-3356289 GCF_001515605.1 Sinocyclocheilus anshuiensis | reverse complement strand
CACACACACATATATATATATATATATATATATATATATATATATATATATAGTGCATATACTGTATATAGTGTATATATATATATATATATATACACACACACACACACACACACAGTCAAACCAAAAATTATTCAGACACCAGATATATTTTTGATATTTTTTACTAGTGGGTGCAGGACACTATAGTTTATTTATGTAAGTGAGGAGAGCAAAATAAGGTAAACTGTGATATATTATACCCAAAAATTCTTCATACAGTGGACTACCAGTAAAATTGCTAACAATTTGGGACCAAAAATTATTCAGACACTTTGACCTGACCATGTTTTGCTTAAGTGTTATCTGACATTATCGAGATGAATTTGTTCTGACAGTTTAACTCTGAGTTCTTGTCATATTTGATTACCATTTTCTAAACTATAGCGAATAAACTGTGATAATGTGAGAAATGTTGAAGGTGTCTGAATAAATTTTGGTTTGACTGTACATTACATTTTTAATCTATAATTGTAATTGTTTCTTTTTAAAATCCTACTACAATCTGATGACAGTCATCATGAGAAAAATGGAAAAAAGTTTTTAAATTATGAAAATTAGAATTTGGTAATAAATTTTGAATTTAAGCATACTTTTATTATTTTTTAAATTAAAATGTACATTTTTTATTACTGTGATGCAAAAAAAAAAAGTACCTCCGAAAGAAGATGTGATGTGATTATCAAGTGTTTATACACCATGCATGGTATTGTCTGTTGTAATTGCTGTATGCTAATTTTAAAAAGTCTATACTGAAATCATTGAGAAATAATGAAAAATAATGTCACAGTGCAAAAAAAAAAAATCCTATTGGTCCTAAAAACAGACTTTATTTTATTTATGAAAAATGTCATTTCTTACATTTCTGTTTTGATTTTGAGCTGAAATGTGACCTGGATTTGGTTTCATGAGAGTCACGGGTCTAGATACATGTATGTATGAGAGTGTGTGTGCGAGGAATGTCAATAATGTCAGATTTTCAGCTGATCGAGGCATCGCTCCGTTTCACCGGCTCTGTTTATACACGGCTCTCGTCTCTCTGCCAGCATCACTCTCAGCTCATCCTGTCTCTCTGTCATTCTCTATACATCTCCTCAGCTCTATATGTTCACTCTATAACCGTCTGCGGAGTACAGCTCGCCTGCATTAATTCAACTCGGCTTCATTAAACCTGACCACTGGAGAATAAGAGTTGTGCGCTTTCAGCTGTGTTTGAGGAACACCGAATTAGTGTTTGCATTTATGTGAGGATTGAGAAAATAATTCATGTGGATACAGTAGGAATGTGTGTGTGTGTGTGTTTGGCTCTTGGCAGCTCATTACAGCTCAGCAGGTAATTGGCCAGACAGGTCGCCCCAAGGAACCCTGGGAACAGTGCTGGGGGGCAGGAAATGAGCAGTGACCGCAGCAGACCACTCAAAAACCCAGTGTGTGTGTGTGTGTGTTTGTGTGTGTGTGTGTGTCATGACCGTGCTATTAATCATACGGTTAGCATTCACAGCCGCACACTCATCATACTGCCTTAATAATACACACACTGTTTTTGGTTGATACTTTTATTTAATTGGATCAAAACAGACACTAAAAACATGCTCCAAAATCTTTCTATTAGAAATAAATGCTGTTCTTTTCAACTTTCTATTCATCAAAGAATCCGGGAAAAATTTATCAAAACATTAACCCTATCAAGCGTCATGTATCATATTTGATATGCACATTTCGAAGGCAAAACCTGTTGCACACAATCTACTACATACCTTCTGTCATCTGATTGATAGTTGATATTTTTTAGCAAGTAAAAGGCCCCAATAATTCATGCCTTTTAGATCGTGGTTCATGTGTCTCTTTACGGTGAATTGTGAACATTTGTAATGTCTTTGCTGTTGTCCAATAAAAACCCAGGCACTTGTATATCTTTTGAAGAGCATTTCATCAGGAAACCATCTGTTGTCTACAAACATCGGATAAACAACTTTTAAAAAGCAGTTTTGCATACATTCTAAATCATAAACATCTTAAATACGTCTTCTAAATGTCTATATGACATCTGATAGGAAACATCTTAGAGACGTATTGCAGATGAGCAAACACTATAAAAAATACATCATGCAGATGTAAATGCAGGCATCAAATTTGATGTATGTGTGCTATCAGGGAGCCATTATTTGTATGTATGTATGTATGTATGTATTTATGTATTTTCTGTTTTGTTATTTCATAAAAAAATAAATAAATAAAAACAGTGATCTTATACCCATATCTTATACCGTATGATTTGAGTAGAGGGCAGTGGGGGCCCACATCAATATTTTTTCAGGGGCCCAGAATTGCCTAGCTATACGGCCCTGATATCACAGTATGCTGAATGTTGCATTTGTCATGTCATGAAAAAGCTTAAGGGTCCTTCATACTGACAGCGATTTGCTGCGACAAAACCACCAGAAGTCATTCATTTTCAAAGAGCTGGCGGTTTGAGGCGACGTGAGCGACCGCGACCGTTAGAGACACAACAAAGTTGAACAGAGTTAAACTTTAAGCAAATGAATGGTGATGAGATGTGGCAACTCTAAATGAGTTCACATAATGTAGTTGAGAAGGAACGACTACTTAAAACCAGTAACGCTTCAGAAAATTAGAAACCTCCTACAATTGAATTGTTTTGTCTTGACTTCAATATGAGTCTGCTTGATTGTGGTTTTGCATTTACTTTAATTTATCTAGAATTATTCAATTTGTTTAAAAGTGATAGTAAAGGCATTTACAAAAGAAATAAATAAATGTGACCCGGGACCACGAAACCCAATCATAAGGGTCAGTTTTTCAAAATTGAGATTTATACATCATCTGAACAAATAAGCTTTCTATTGATGTATGGTTTGTTAGGATCGGACAATATTTGACCGAGATACAACTATTAGAAAATCTGGAATCTGAGGGTGCAAAAAAATCAAAATATTGAGAAAATCGCCTTTAAAGTTGTCCAAATTAAGTTCTTAGCAAAGCATATTACTAATCAAAAATTAAGTTTTAATATATTTACAGTAGGAAATTTACAAAATATCTTCATGGAACATGATCTTTACTTAATATCCTAATGATTTTTGGCATAAAAGAAAAATCAATAATTTTGACCCATACAATGTATTTTTGGCTATTGCTACAAATATACCCCAGCGACTTAAGACTGCTTTTGTGCTCCAGGGTCACAAATGCTGTTCTTTTTAACTTTCTATTCATCAAAGAATCCTGAAAAATGTTTTTTTACATAAATATGAAGCAGCACAACTTAATTTTAACACTGATAATAATAATAAATGTCTCTTGAGCAGCAAATCAGCAAATTCAGAATGATTTCTGAAGAATCATGTGACACTGAAGACTGGAGAAATTATGCTGAAAATTCAGCTTTGATCACAGAAATCAATTGCATTTTAAAATATATTACAATAGAAAACATTTATTTTAAATTGCAATAATATTTCAAAATTTTGCTGTAGTTTTGATCAAATAAATGCAGCCTTGGTGAGCAGAAGAGACATATTTCAAAAACATTAAAAAATTACAAACCCCAAACTTTTACACAGTCGTGTATATTTGTAGGTGAATCTTATGCTGAAATATCTGGGTCATAGTTCACCCAAAAAAATAGAAATTATATTTTGCATAAAAGAAAACGAGGCCTTTTTGTAGAACAATTATGCTGTATTTAATACATTAAATTCTCATTAATGTAATGCAAAGCTTTCATTCTCATTTCTGTAATGCACTAATAAAAAATACCCTGTATGGACACAATTACATAAAAAATCAGCATAATTTAGGGGCAGTACAACAAACAAATTAAATAATACATCTTTTTTTTTCCATTACATTAATGACAATGAGATTTGTTTTTCACATTAAGTAAATGAAAATTGCACTTTTTAGTATTACTGTAATTGTTCAGATTGTTTGCTCTGAATTATGTCAATGGGCCCAGATGACACAAGCTAACATCATTTGGACTAGTTAATTTCTTTGTTTAGCATGTATTTTTGGGGATATATTGCAGTGCCACTTATTAAAGCATGACAGTGCATCATGTTTTTAGTTTTCATGCCTTGTTTGCTACAAAAGCTGGTCTGAATTGCAGTACTACTAATGACACGTCATGCTAAAGTTTCAGTTATGTGTAAATATTCAGATGTTGAATGAACGTCTGTCTATCTGAGAGTTCACGAAAACTATCAGAGTTCAACTACAAATTTAGTTGTTTTCTTTCTTGCTTTGAAATCAGTTTAAAGTGCTCTGAATCGCCTTCAGGCATGTGATATGAAGGTCAGGGAGGCGTAGAACTGAAAACAACTTAAAAAAATTAAGATAAACCAATGTCAGCTCTTTAGAAACTGTTATGAAGTGTCTTTGGTTTATTGCAGGTCATTATTAAACTGCTTCTAATTAGCTGGCCTGTTTATGTCTCGCACTGAAGCGGAGAGTGACGTGTGAAGTTATGTGGTGGTGAGAATGAGATGATAGCACCGCTGAGAGACCGCGGAGGGTGACGGCTTCACATTTAATGAAGTTGAACGGCTCTCGCCCCGGGTCATTTGACTGGGTCATTGTGCTCGTATGTTAATGTGGTTAATTAATAGGAGTGTGAGAGGAGCTGCTCTCCTGTGTGTGTATGTGTGTGGGATATATATCCTGGGGCAATGAGGTCGAGCTGTAGTTTTGGGAATGACTGGTGGTGAGTAGTTAAACTCGGGTAGAGACTTGGCTTAAATTAATGCGCTCTCTCTCTCTCTGTGTGTGTGTGTCCTTTTTCCGCTTGTAATGAGAGTTCCAGTTTTCAACAATGCATTATTAGAATTCAATCCTTAGTTTATTGGCCAGAAAAAGAAGAATACTTTTTACAGTGAAACATTTTAAATGATTATTAAATGTATGTATTAGTGAATTTTTTATGTTTTTATATATTTATATTTTAAAAAATATTCATCTATATTTCAGAAATATGTTTAATATTTTAATTTTATTTTTAGTTTATTCAATCCTTAGTTTCTTGGCCCAAAAAAAAAAAATCTTAAGGAGTACTTTTTAAATTATTTTAAATGTATTTATTAGTTTATTTTATATATGCATATTTTAAATAATATAATATATAAATAATATTTAGAAATATATCTAATACTTTCCATTTTTATTTTGATTTGATTAAATTCTTGGTTTATTTGGCTATAAAAAAGAATCTCAAGTAGGATACTTTTTTTTAAATAAACCATGTTTTATATTTTTGGAAAAAATGTATAATACTTTTAATGTTATTTTGATTTTTATAAATTTTTCGCTTGGCTAGGCCTATAGAATTTTTTTTAAAGGATAACACTTTTAAAAGTATTTTTAAAATGTATTTAATGTATAAAATAGAAAATCTACTGAGAATATTAGTAAATATTCTTAATACTTTAACAACTTGTAAACACCGATAATGTGTTGTTCGCATCAATGTTTAAACATGAGGAGGTAATACTTGACTACCCTGATCCTAAAAACCTTGGGTTTAGTCAAATATATTGATCTGTCCAGAGAATTTGTCAATTTTAGGTCTCTAGTGTTTTAAGAAAGCAAATGTAAATGTATTTAAAGCCAAAGTGTGTCATTTAGTATCACTAAAAGGAATTGTAAAAATAATCAGATTGTTTTCAAACAGGTTAATGGAAACTTCCCTCCTTTATTCATTGGCCAGCAAAGCGCCATTGGCATATTCTGCATATTAACCTGAAAATAAGGTAATTCATAGCAAAAAATGACACAATTCAGCTTTAAATGCAGCAGGTAAGTGAAATACCCCCACACACGTACGTTTACCTTATATTGTTCATCACAATTCAGATGCACCCACCCCCAAAAACACACACAAACACATGACCAGTCTTGAGTCTGCTAATATTGCTAAGTGTTGTACAAAAATCCACTTTCCATGTGTCTGCCCAGACGCTTTAGGCAGAATTGCTGTGCACGTGTGTGTGGGAGACAGATGTGGAGTGACAGGTTGGGTAGATTGGCCCATGAGCAGTAGTCGCCTGTGGCACTGACATCACACACACATACAACATGCTCAGCCTGACTGTGGGCGATTGTGTCTGTCGAGTGGGAGGATTCGCTACCGCACCAAAAAAAACACATAATGAAACCTGACACTGCTGTTGGGGAGAGGGAGGAGCATGTGGCCCCGCCCACTGCAAGGCGTAGAGGGAGGGGCCTCACTTAGACCCGCCCACTGGCATGTATCTAAGAACTATAGCAGTGATGTCATTTAAACTTGCTTATGAGACCCACATGAATTGTCATTTGGGACTCATTTTACTTCTTTATTCTGAGTGAAACAGTAAAAGACCTAATAGAAATTGATTCAGAAGAAGAGCAAGTTAATATTTTTTTTAAGGTTACAAATATCTTTTTTTTTTCTTTGAAATAAGGTGCACTGATGAATAATTTCCAGTAAGACCTGGAACATGTGTGCAGAAAGTAAATGAAGCCAGTGTTAATGATTCATGTTGACTTTAAACTTCGTTTGTTCTACGAACTTGAATGGTGCCTCAAATCGTGCAGCTTGTTGTGAATGTGATGATATTCTTTATGCACCAAGAGCTTGTAACACTCCACAGAGAAAGGAAAAATTTAAATCGCATCATATGACCCCTTTAATGATTCTGTGGTGTTTTTAGGTGGTAGACAATAAAGCAAGTGAAAACATACCATTGGTGTAAATTGAAATATAGGGACCAAAGCCACATCATAGAGACTTTAGGTAGTCATCCAGAACACCCTAGCAACTGCATAGCAACATACTACAACATGCAGAACATGGGTTGCCAGATTGAGGACATGCAACAAATGAACGCAATTCACAGTGGAAGGTGACTAACCTTACATTTCAAGTTGATTTATCAATGTTTTAATATTCCTCTGGTCATAGAGCTTTTTAGATGGATAACGAGGCTTTTTAGGTCAGGTAGAATCTGCGATCTCTGACCCGGTTCGTTTGCTGGCTTCCATGGCTGCAGTACGCCGTGTTTACTACCAACTGGCAACCCGGTGTGTTGAAATATACTGTTGGGTAAACTGGCAGTGGGCGGAAACAAAAACAGACTAATAACTAGCTGTAGCATTGCTTTTTTAGAGAAACAAGTATGTGAATTTAGCATGTTTCTGAAATATCGGCAAACATATTATGGTATTTTTATGCTTTAGCACAGTCAAAAAATGACATACAACACCTTTAAATGAAAATAGAGCGAGGCAGAGGTTGCATGTTGTGCCTGAAACGCGTCCCTGAGCCGGGTTGGAGGCGTCATGTAAAAGCCCTGTCACAGCATCACTGGGAAATACATGGCAAACACACACACACTCGCACAATCCGCTGATCAGAGACACAGGCATGGCCAATTTGCACTTCTAAGCATCTGCCTTAAACCACTGCATGCGTGTGTATGTGTGCGTATTTTAAAACACCTTTTCATGAAGCAGAAAATGTACCTGTTAACCTGTTTGACATATCAAAGTGCTTCACTAATAGCTAAACATTCAGCTGCTGCTTTATTAGAGGCTGTACAGATAAACACATATATTACACGACTGCTTAAAGCATCAGCGCATCGTGCCCTTCACAGCTGTTTAATGCTAAATTAAAGCAATAGTTCACCCAGAATGAACATTTAGTCATCATTTACTCACTCTGGTGTTGTTCGAAGTGATTTCTATTAAGATATCTATCTTTTGCAAAACACTAAAGGGGAACATATGAAGGCTGTTTTCTTCCATGCATTTACAACGATGGGTATTAAAGCTTTCAGACATCAAAAAGATGCATAAGCAGCATAAAAGAATCATAAATGGTTTATATGACTCATGCACCATATTTCCATTCATGCAGTAATTTTGTATGGAGGAACAGACTGAAATGTATTCACTGAAAATGAATTCACGGAATCGTTCTTGTAACTTTTCTATGAATCAGTTGGTCATGTTTGAAAAAGTGGTCTGAATGATTTGTTCATGAATTGAACTGATTCGATTCTAGAGTTCAACTCACTGACTCACTGGAGAGAATGATTATCAGTGAATAACAACATTCATCTCAGTGATGTAGACTACATTTAAGTCAGATTTGTGGTGCTTTTGTATCCTTATTGATGCATGAAAGCTTCAGCCCCCTTTCATTTTAATTGCACAGGAAACAGATTTTCTCATTTTGTGTTTGGCAGGAGAAATATATGACATGAGGGTGAATAAATGATGACGCTTTTCATTTTGGATGAACTGTCTCTTTAAGAAAACAAGGCCTTATCTTCTGTCTTTAAAAAAATGCTTATAACTTTTTTCTCTGTAATAACTGCCCTGCACATTTTAATGCCTGCACAAGTTTTATACAGGTATTCAGGTTTTTAGAGGAAAATTAAAAAGCTTTCTATTTTTCTGCATTTATGTATGTTGAAGTGTACGTATGCATGTTACACAGTTAGATTTAATTGAAAGAACTTTTATTCAGCAAAGATGCATCAAATTGATCCAAAGTGACAGTAATCACATTTTCCACAAAAATATGAAGCAGCACAACTGTTTTCAGCATTGATAATTGCAGAAATGTTTCTTGAGAAGCAAATCAGCATATCAGAATGATTTCTGAAGGATCATGTGACACTGAAGACTGGAGTAATGATGCTGAAAATTCAGCTTTGCATCACAAGGATAAATTACATTTAAAAATATATTAAAATAGAAAACTTTTTTTTTAAATGTAATGTTTCACAATAAATGTTTTTTGCTCAAATAAATTCAGCCTTTAACAGTTTAACAGTTAAGATGCATGATGGATGTACCTTATTGCACAACCTTGTATTAATTTCATAGTTGGTAACTGAATCGGCAATGTCCCAGTGTTCAGTGAATCAAGGCTTTTGCTAGTGGCTACATTTTTTCACAACATACTGATTTACAGCCTGAGTCTCTAGTATTTGCCAAATGATCATCATCCAGCAATCAATCAAACCAAAACCCGACCACATCCAGTCATCTGAACGTCTCTGATCAGCTGTGACGCTGTGCAGGTCGACGTGCATGTATGTTCCTTTTGTTCTCCACCGCTTCTCTCTCAGACTACCCAAAGCGAGCCGGACAGATTGAGTCCAAATGCTGCGCTGAGGCGTTTAAACGGTTACCTGTGCTTAACACAAAGGCGCCGGACTAATTGACACAGACAGCAAGAAAATAGGATCTGTCTTAGAACATCTCTCTTCTGCCGGCTCCCTCTCTTTCTCTCCCTCTTTTCTTCGGACGGATGAAAGGCCATCATTCCATCATGTGTGGTTAGCGTTTTCTTCGTAGCCTGAAGTCAAACAGGAAGTTCTTAACTGTTCAGTGGCTTTTGCTTGAGGCAAGGTTCTACCCTGCTCTCTCTTTCACTGTCTCTCGCTTTCTTCCCCCACCCTTTAAACACACACACACACACACACTTCTGTTCATAGGGCATCTGCCTTCATAACCATCTATGCTTAATCCAGCACATGGTAGAGGAACGTCTCTGCAGAACCGTCTTCACTGGCTGTTGTTAAACTTCAGAGCTGTTTAAGCTCACGCTGAAATGTAGATGTTTTTACTGAAGAACATAGCTGTGATTTTACAGATCAAATGTTTGGATATCCTTGCATTAAATAACAAAATATCAAAGCAAGTGTCATCAGCACTCAAACTCTGCAGGAACGTTTTTTTTTTTTTCAAAACCGATTTCACTTTTTTGAGCTGTTTTTACAGCTCGTCTCGCAATCATTTTTAGTGCATGTATAAAGTCAGTTCCCCTCAAAGTCAATTTCCCAGTGACTGATTTTTCTGATTTCCAACCAACCGTATTTAAAGCTTTGGGCTTACGAGGCTTTGATAACATTCCTATCAACCTGTCATTTTCTTCTAATTTTAGTAGTATTATATACAGGAGTTTGTCCTAAAATGCGAGTCAGCATTTGGCAAGCAGAAGAAACTTCTTAGACTGGATATTGTATAGTATTTAAAATCTAAAAAACTGCTTTTTGTGAAATAGATTGCTTAAAAATATGCTAGTACAATTTTTGTATAAAATTAAATAATTGATATTGCGTTGCAAACAGTGACTTTCAGACATTTTAAGTGTGACTTTGAATGCTGTTTTAGTATCATTACAATTTACTTTTATAGTATTTCAAAATAGTTTGAATTAGTTTTTGTTTTTATATTTTCAATTCGTTGTTATTTTTATTATAACATTATTTTATTTTTATTTTTTAGGGCTCGACAGACTGACTGACTGACTGACTGACTGACAGAGAGATAGATAGGTAGACGGACGGACGAACGGACTGACTGACTGACTGACTAACTGACTGACTGACTGACTGACTGACAGAGAGATAGATAGGTAGACGGACGGACGGACGGACTGACCGACTGACGGACTGACTGACTGACTGACTGACAGAGAGATAGATAGGTAGACGGACGGACGGACGGACTGACCGACTGACGGACTGACTGACTGACTGACTGACAGAGAGATAGATAGGTAGACGGACGGACGGACGGACTGACCGACTGACGGACTGACTGACTGACTGACTGACAGAGAGATAGATAGGTAGACGGACGGACGGACGGACTGACCGACTGACGGACTGACTGACTGACTGACTGACAGAGAGATAGATAGGTAGACGGACGGACGGACGGACTGACCGACTGACGGACTGACTGACTGACTGACTGACTGACTGAGAGTGATAGATATGTAGACGGACTGACGGACGGACGGACTGACTGAGAGACAGACAGACAGACAGACAGATAGATAGATAGATAGATAGATAGGCAAACCTATTTCACCTTAACTGATAAAAATGCACATCTAAAGAGTCTCAGACACAATTATGAAGAAGAGAAAGCCTGATAAATATGAAAGAGATTGTGTGAAACAGAACAATGTGAAAGAAACAATAAAAGACATATGAGAAAATTGCAAAATTGATCAATTGCGCAGAGGCCGGAGTGGAGAAAGGCAGGAGAAGAGTACGAGTGTGAGAGTGTATGTGTGGGGCTGCATTGAGATTCTTGGCCTGTATCTGCTGGCAGTGGGGTGTGAGCTGAGATCTGCTGCATAATTGTGAAACCGCAGGGACTGCAGCTCTGACCAGCCTGTCAAAACATCATGACAGTCGTCCCTCACCGCACAGCAGACAGGCCAGAGATAGAGAGACAGCGAGAGGGTGTCAGCGTTTTGACTGATATACCAGCTGAGAAGTTATAATTACGATCTCTCTCTGACATTTGTAATCTAAGCGTGCACACAAACACACAAATCCTGTGGACTGTGGTTCTTGTGGAGCTTGTGGGAGTGTACTGGTCTTTACGGGAGTGCTTCAGCTACGAGGCTGGGTAGCGATTTCCACGCCGCTGCGTTTTGAGGCTAATTAGTTTGGATATTAACGGGACGAAACCCCAAGCAGCTTCTAAATGTCACCCGCTCTCCCCACAGACACAAACACACGCCGGTTCACGCTCTTTGCCCCGTTCCACCGCCCCCAAGAAAAGCGCCGCGGGGAAAACCAAGAAAAAGCCAAGAAGTGTCGGCACTGGGTCACAGCGATGTGCGGAATAGCAAAGCCGTGTCACAGCACTCAGCATACTGGGAGCACTGGAGTGAGCCGAGAGAGCCTTCATCAGACAGACAGACAGACAGACAGACGCTGGGGCTTTAAAGGTGAATTTTACCCAGAAATCAAATTGCTGTATTTTCTTTTTTGTGTTAAGAAGTTACTTTCTGGCACAGGATCATGTTGTGGGGCCCAAAACACCTTCAGCAGACACACAAACCCAGCAAACGGTCATTGTTTTACACACATATCATCTATCTATCTATCATGTCTCTGTCTGTATGTCTATCTATCTATCGTTGTTTGTCTATCTAGCCACCTATCATTCTGTCTGTCTGTCCATCCATCTACTGTTCTATCCATCCATCCGTCCGTTGTTCTATCTGTCATTCTGTTTATCTATCCTTCTTTCCATCCATCCATTCATCCATCCATCCATCCATTGTCCTATCTGTCATTCTGTTTACCTATCCTTCTTTCCATCCATTCATCCATCCATCCATCCATTGTTCTATCTGTCATTCTGTTTATCTATCCTTCTTTTCATCCATCCATCCAGCCATTGTTCTATCTGTCATTCTGTTTATCTATCCTTCT
>NW_015544213.1:3261439-3342895 GCF_001515605.1 Sinocyclocheilus anshuiensis | reverse complement strand
TCCATCCATCCATTGTTCTATCTGTCATTCTGTTTATCTATCCTTCTTTCCATCCATCCATTGTTCTATCTGTCATTCTGTTTATCTATCCTTCTTTCCATCCATCCATTCATCCATCCATCCATCCATTGTTCTATCTGTCATTCTGTTTATCTATCCTTCTTTCCATCCATCCATTGTTCTATCTGTCATTCTGTTTATCTATCCTTCTGTCCATCCATCCATCCATCGTTCAGTCTATCACTCTGTCTGTCATTCCATCCATCCATATTTCTACAATATGAGGTCTATAAATCTTCAAACTGTTGATGTTGATTTGACAAAGCCTTGTTTGAAGTTTGTTTTGGCAAACTTTGCTTTTCTCGTTATTAAAAAACATGAATTTCTTTGAATTTCTTTCCTTACATATAATTTCTGTTAGCAATTCTGCATCCTGTTTGCTACCTCAATACAAATTCAATTCAAATTCAGGAACTGAACTGTAATTTTGCATAAAGATGTTCTCAGTACTACGAATAAGACTGATAAACACAGACTACAGTATGCCGTGTTTTTTGTGGACAGGTTATGGAGAAACGGTTATGTTGTAGTTTTGCTCTCAAGTCTGTTGAAAAGGGTTATATGGCCACAGAGATGAAGGTGACGAGAGAGTGAACGCGGGAAACCATGAGACACTGCTAGCATGTGAATGCAGTGCTGTAACGGACATAAAGTCACTGTGATTGTGTGCATAAGTTATTTTATACATTGAGGTTGGCGATAGAGAGAGAAAGAGTGAGTGTTTGACACAGAGGTCACCTTCATCTCATCTGGGAAAATAATCTTCACAGGGATTCTCTGCAGCAAGGGATTATGGGTGTTGTGACCATCCAGAATACTGAATGTAGCAGCACAAACCTCGAAATGCACCCAAGAGGAAAGTGTTATTGCTCAGAGGTGGCTCTTTTGATCAGGACACTTCAAGGTAAAGATTCATTTTAGGGATCAACATTGTTTCTCCTAACTGACTCATATTGTTGAAATACAGTAAGAGTATGAGCTATAAAAATTACATTAAATTTGACAAGAAAAGTTTGGGTTCATAATTTCAGTCTAAGACATTGTTGAGATCTCTTTTGAAACTCTGGAGGAGATGCAAGTGAGATTACTGAGGCTTTTTTTTAGTAGAAATCTCTGAAAACTTTCAAGCCTCAATTTGCTCTCCATAAAATCTCATTGCTGTTGAGGAGCAACAATTGAGACATTGTTGAGATCTCTTTTGAAACTCTGGAGGAGATGCATGTGAGATTACTGTGGTCTTTTTTTCTTAGGAGAAACTTCTGAGAAACGGGAGATTTCAGTTTCAGATTTCAGTTGAGATTACTGAGGTCTTTTTCTGAGAAGCTCAGATCTATCTCCTAAGAAACTCTGCTCTAAAGCCTGAAATCAGTGCTCAGTATGAACTCAAACATTTTTCATAAAGTTAAATGACACAAGATTTAATTGTTTTTAGTGCTATACTCTTACTGTATTTCAAAAATATCAGTATGTTAGGAGAAACATCTAAAAATCAGGAAATTTTCATTTCAAATTTCAATTGGCTCTCCGTAAAATCTCATTGCTGTCGTGGAGCAACAATTGAGACATTAAAAAGATTTATTTTGAAACTCCGAGAAGATGCGTGTGAGATTACTGTGGTCTTTCGGGAGAAACAAGTCTCAATCTGCTGTCCATAAAATCTCATTGCTGTTGAGGAGCAACAAGTGAGACACTAAAGAGATCTCATCTGTGATTTTTCTTTCCTTTGCACACAGACATATTCAGTGTTGAGGTGTGTGTTCGCGCCGTGTGCTGTTTTGTTTACATCAGTGTGTTTTATAAGCTCCGAATATAAACACAGATCTTGCAGTTTGTTTTTATTTGCGAGAACGACAGAGATGATGAAATGATATCATAAAAGTGCTGGTGTGTGTGTGTGAGTGTGTGAGGCAGCGATCAGAGCTGGAATGGCTGTTTGTATTAATATTCCCTCAGGTGTGAAAGAGAAGAGATCAAATCAGATGTGGCTCTGATGTTACGCCTCCTGATAAACTGATATAATTAAAAATAAATATAAACCTTCTATTTCCCTCCGTGCCGCAGGCCATGGAAGTGTTAGGTAGATTTCCTTTGAATGCAGGGATGGTAATTTCTCTAAAATCATCAAATCTGACAAAGAAATGAAGATCTCCAGCGCTGTGTACTCTCTCTCTCTCTCTTTCACAGTTACACTTTTACACTTTACTCTTGCACACACTCAAACATTCACAGAGGCCTTGAAACGCTTCCAAATTGGGCTCTAAAATCATAGCTCTGAAAATCAGGGTCAGAAATGAGAAGTTAGAGAGATGCTTCACCCAAAAAGCCTCATGTCTTTCCAACCCTGTATGACATTCTCTCTACTGCATAAGACAAAGGATATTATGAAACAACACTGACTTTCATTGTATGGACAAAAAAACACTGAGACATTTAATTATATGTTCTTGTTTGTTTCACAGAAGAAAGACATGAAGAGTGAGTAAATTATACAATTCTGTAAGATTATGTTCACCAAGTCTGCATTTATTTGATTAAAATTAAGGGGACATGCACACAGTTTCTGCCAATCTCTCATGTTAATCTTGAGTTCCTATAGAGTAGTACTGCATCCTTCATATCCACGAAGAGTCTTTAGTTTTATCAGATTTATAAAAGAAAGATACAGCTGTACTGCTTCTCTCAGAAGACAGTCGAGCTCCTGGAGGCGTGCCGTGGGCGGAGCTAAAGAGTCACGAGCACGCAAAGTATATCTGGCACAGAAATACTCACACGTCCAACTCGTTTTTGGAGACTTTGGCCATGTTTAGCACGAGAATCCAAATCTTTAGCAGTGTAAATAAGTCAGAATGCATGAAATAGTATTAGACCTCCCCTTTAAAGTAACACAGTTTGAATATATATTAAAATGTAATTTATTCCTGTGATGCAAAGCTGAATTTTCAGCATCATTACTCCAGTCTTCAGTGTCACATGATCCTTCAGAAATCATTCTGTTATGCTGATTTGCTGCTTCTTAACTAACATTTGGTATGTTTCATAATGTTATAGGTTTCAATATGATTATATTAAAATGCTCTTTTAAGCATTATTTGGATTGTGCTTGTTTGTTAGCATGTCTGTAAAATCTGCATGTCATCCGTATTTCTGGTTATCTCTGTCAACCATAATGGTTTCAGGAGTGACTCATGGGAATGATAATTTAGGGAATTAAGCCAGTATTTAAATTCCCAAATGCTCATTACCTGCAAAAATGTCAGAGAGCAGCCCTACGGCGTTTAGTACTAGTCAAAAAAAGATTTTGAAAATGACTTTTGGGCCAATTCCTCCATGCTAACACAGAGATGGCAATTCAGGCAGAAATTCAATTAACAAACAGTAGATAATTCAGCTGGGAATTTTCTCCTGGCTGGTGGAGAAAAACATAGACTGATTCCCATTAAGATAGCAAAAACTCAGATTATCATCTGCAAATACTAAAATTACACCATGTGCCTATGTAAAACAATTACAGGGTCTGTTTACATGAAGAAATTGGCCCATCTAAATGTAAATCTGCTGAAAATAATCCTACATGTAAAAGTAAAAATGTCCCTGAAAATATTAAACATTTTTATAATGTTAATGTTTTGCTGTGATTTCCACCATTTTTGGTTCCTCAAAGAACCTTTCAGTGAATAGTTCTTAAAAGAAACATTTTTTTCTTAGTGTGAGGAACATTTTAAAAATCAAGGAACCTCTAAAGAATCTTTTATGGAATGGAAAGACTCCATGGAATTTAAAAGGTTCTTCATGGAACCACAGATGCCAATAAAGAACCGTTATTTTAAATAGTGAGGCAACTATTGCACCCATATTGCAAAAATAACAGACTTTTTTCTGATCCTAAAATTCCAGCACAAATCAGTTCCGGCACAAATGTGATTCAATATCACATCTCCTCATTTACATGCATGCTCATTTAAATATCCGCTCATTCTCATTATGGGCTGCAGCAGGCAGATCATGTGACCTCGCTGTCCGTCAAAGGCATCTCTGAGTTAATCATACTCTTCATACTGGTTTCTTCTCTTTTTCCCCCCCTCTCTCTCTCTTCTTTCTCTTCCCTCTCTGTTTTTTTTTTCCAGATTCCCTTTAGAGAAAGTTTCAAGAAGTTTCTATAAATTAATAAAGATCTGGTGCTGTATGAAGCCGATCTGGCTTTGAACGGGAGCGTATTGATCTCGCAGGTGAAGCAGGGATCAGCACTTCAAACAGAATGCGCTGTTCCAGAGGAGAGTTTGGAATGGCAGGCGCACTCCTATCTGAAAGCCTCAGGAACCCACCAAACCCACACAACGGGTCATACGACAAAGACAATGGCCACATTTTGTATTTCACCTGTTTTAGCAAAAAACATTGTTAGGAAGTTTTGTTGCTAGTTAGCTCTCCTCCGTTCATTTGAGAGTATGGATATTTCATAAACCTTTTATATCTTCACTTCTTCTTTTGGAACTATTTTCTTTGGCGGGACAAATACAAACCAAATATCTGGCCATACACTCTCAAAGACACTTAATATTCAGTGATATTTATGATTTGACTGCACTGACACTATCGGATGAGAACAAAACTTGAACTGAATTGAGCTGAATAACGACACTTTTGTCTTCTGTAGAGCTGCTTTACAGCTGAATCGAATTCATTCATAATCGACAAATTTTGCAACAACACTAAACTGACTCGAGCTGCTTTTGACTACTGTTTCAAGCTGAGCTGCTTATCGCTGAATTGAACTTGTTTCATACTTGATTAAGTTTACACAGTAAACTGAATTGAATCAACACTAAACTAACTTTGGGGCTATTTTCTTTGGTGGAACAAATTTAAACTAAATTTCTGGCCATACACTCCTAAAGACACTCAGCAGTGATATTTTAATTTGACAGCACTGTCGCATAAGAACAAATCTTGAACTGAATTGAGTTGAATAGTGACACGATTGTCTTCTGTAGACCTGCTATATAGCCAGGGGTGCACATAGGTTTTTCAGCCTGGTTCTCAGAATCTGGAGATTTGGTTTGGTCCTCACACGGCGGCACATATTGTGACCCATCAAATATAACTATAAAAAATAAATTAATAATAGTGATAATATTATTGCACTTTATTTAGTTTTTTTTAAATAAAATTATAAACTAAATAATAAAGTGTGATAATGCTATTTTATTTTAAAATAAAGGGAGTTTTAAATACAAATACAATTATTTTACAATAAACTTAAAAATAAAATGCTAATATTTTTATTATTATTTTAATTTGAACCTTAATTATTATTTTTAATTTGAATTATTTACATTTTTCATTTTCAAACTTAAAATCAGCAAGCTTTTATTTTGGCAGGTTGCCGGCAAGCAAGCTGCTGATTGTAGAGTGTCAGTGAATGAAATGTCACAGTTTTGCATTGTGCTTTGAAAACGTTAGCCTAGATTTATGCTTTCAGTTTGAATAGAAATCTTATACAGTACAGTTTGTCGATCTAAAATGGTAATAGGGGTTATTCGCAACAGACTTCCGTATTTTTTTAACCGGGTCTCGTCGCTTCCGGTTCAAGCGTTTTGCATATGCTTCGTTAAATATGAAGCAGTTTTACTCAAGATGCCTTCAAAGTAGATACCAATGATGATCATAACCAATGTCCATCACATATGCGGACTGATATCTAAAAGTTTTTTTTATTTTTATTCTTTTCACATTTAGATATAAAAATTGAATAAAACGTCTGCAATAAAAACAGCTAGTTAGTTTAACTGATTATCTTAAAAGTCCATAGATATCGCTATTATACGGCTGTTAACACGTTCTCCGACATGTGGAAGCAATGAGACCTGTTTTCCGGATTTGGTCAGGTGATGTTCGAAATATACCCTATTGTGCATTAACAGCTGTCAACCATGGCTGCGTTTCCCAAAAGCATCGTAAGCCTAAGTTGATCGTAGCTCCATAGGTGGCAATGGGTCTACGATGTACTTAGGCTTACGATGATTTTGGGAAACACAGGCCATGTCGGTACGCAAACACGCGCTCTGAACTCATTTACACAGCGCATTTCTTATTTTGGTTGCGCATGCAGACCTGCGGACCACTTATGTGCACCCCTGTTTATAGCAGAATTTGGATTTGCCTGATATTTGATGAATTTTGCATCAGTGATTTGATTACTGTTTATTACTGTGAATATCTATTGTTCGAAGCACTAGCTATATAAATAAAGGTGACAACTTGATTTAAAAATAAATGTTCTTTATTGGCATTGATGATTTAACATCCATGGAATCTTTCCATGATTCAAAAGAAGAACTATTTTGGGTTCCCAAAGAACCTGTCATTGAACTGTTCTTTTACTGTAAAGAACATTTAAATAATCTAAAGAACCCTTTTACACTATAAAGAACCTTCTGTGGAATGGAAAGTTTCCATGGATATTAAAGGTTCTTAAAGGGGTCATATGACGTTGCTAAAAAAGAACATTATTTTGTGTATTCGGTGTAATGAAATGTGTTTATGCGGTTTAAGGTTCAAAAAACACATTATTTTCCACAAATTGTACATTATTGTTTCTCCTCTATGCCCCGCCTTTCTGAAACGCGTCGATTTTTACAAAGCTCATCGGTCTGAAAAGTGAGGTGTGCTCTGATTGGTCAGCTATCCAGTGCGTTGTGACTGACCGAATACCTCAAGCGTGTGACAGAAATGTTACGCCCCTCACCATACTGTGATGTCGTGTCCCGGCTGCGACGAGACAAACTAAACTTTCACAACG
Organism: Sinocyclocheilus anshuiensis; assembly: GCF_001515605.1. NCBI lineage: Eukaryota > Metazoa > Chordata > Actinopteri > Cypriniformes > Cyprinidae > Sinocyclocheilus > Sinocyclocheilus anshuiensis. The sequence continues at coordinate 3,336,036 of NW_015544213.1, read as the reverse complement.
AAACACACAGCGTCTTCACAACATGGTGGCGGCGGCAACAACAATACTACAGCGAGAATCAAAGTTATGCCTTCTTTCTTTGCGTGAACATTTAGGCGATGTTATGCAAATCTTCCCACATCGTGATGTAGACATGTGGGGGCGTGTTTAAATGAGGCGTTTTAGGTAGGCGTGGACGAGTCTTAACTTTCATAAAGAATATCTCTTTGGGTTTGAGACTGTAGTCTTTGCAACTTTAGGGATCTTATCTATTCACGAACAGCTTGTAACACTCCAAAGAGAAAGGAAAACTTGAAATCGCATCATATGACCCCTTTAATGGAACCATTAACACCAATAAAGAACCTTTATTTTGAAGAGTGTTCAGTTGAATCACTTCACTCTTGAAGGTCCTTTATAGTAGTAACAGGTTCTTCACACTAAAAAAAAAAAAGTTATTTTAAGAACTGCTCACTGAAAGGTTCTTCTATTGCAGAAAAGGTTCTTAAAAATTTTAAATGTTCTTCACACTAATAAAAAAATTTTCTTTTCAAGAACTGTTAACAAATTGAAAACGCATTGAAAATTAAAAATTGAAAACGCAATTGCAAATACAATTTGCAGTTCCTTTTGAATATTGTCCTAAATATCATTCCATAGTGATGTCATCAAAATTGTTGATCCATATTGGCGGAAGTTAGAGAGTGTAAGATTTGAATGCTTATATCTTCTAAATGCGAATTTTTTCATTGTTTTGGAGTACACTAGTTTAGATAAACTTAAGGCTAACATATTTATTCTAAAAAACAAAATACTTCAATTTTGATTTCATGGGGACTTTAACGCTCTCTGTCTGTGTGTGGGTTATTAGTGTGTGAGCCGATTCGTCTCCGAGCTGTGTAAGACGATGATTCTAATTAAAAGCGTAATGTAGGAGAGTTTCCTCTGTTTGACTTCAGCTACAGGGAACAAATCCCTCGGTTAATCCAACCCGAGTGCACTGCCAGCCGCCTCACAGGGTGTGTGTGTGTGTGTGTGTGTTCTTCTCTGTCTCTGTAGAGCTGGAAGAGAGGACAGTGATTGCATAGGCTATCTGATCAACCTGCTGTGTCACATGGTACGGAGTTGCCTATGTGCCGTCTGATGTGTATTGCATGTAAAAATGGCAAGCGCTTTTCGCAATCACACGCTTTAATCTGATTGGCTGATTTGCACAAGTCAGGGTGTGCTGGTTTACATCAGTCCGTCTGGAAAAGTTATCTTTGCAAGTTCCCAGGTTGCTAAAACGAGCCTTCTGAGGAAGACCTACTTGCTGGATTTGCCAAGGTTTGCAGGGTTCCAGGCATCAACTCTTTGAAAGTTTCATCGGAGGCCCTTGTTCAGACAGGCAGATTCTTTTTTCTGATGTATCCGATTAAATCTGTTTAGTTGGTTGTAGCTTGAACAGCAGTAAACCACATGAAAATCAGATCAGTTTACAAACCAGACCCGAACCACATCCAGGATGCACATCAACATTTGGGACATGATGTGTAACATAACATCCAAGTGCATTATATACTCTTGATTCTGAACAAGCGATCAGACAAGATCTGAACTGGTTGCACATAATACCAAATAATTCTATATTTTGTTTAGATAATTTACAGACAAAAATACAAATAAAAAAATCTACTATTTGGTGACATTTTAAGTTTTTGTTAACATTTCAGTTTTAAAGTATACATTTACCTGTATATAAATATATTCCTAAATATTAATAAAAATATTGTGCGTGTGTGCGTACATGTGTACATATACATGGATATGTTGTCATAGAACTATTACTCTGATTAAAGTCATAATTAAATGTTTCGGACTGATGATGCTCAATTGTGAGTCATTTTAACGGAATGATTTAATAGAACCAGTTCATGAGAATCATTTCTTCACTTAAATCCTTCAATTACACTATATAATGTTTTTTAATTATCTCAATTCCCAACCAGAATTATTATAGTTAACTAAATCTGAAAAAAGATATAAAATAAATGTTAACTGAAATCAAATAAAATATTAAATAAATTAAACTGTTTTTTAATTTCCACTAGTTGCCAAAGCAACATTTTTCATTTTCATTGTTGTACTAAAAATAACTGAAACTAAAACTTTAATAACAATAAAGTAAAAAAAAAACTAGACTGTATGGTGTTTGATATGATTTGTTTAAATGATGTTTTCTCTCTTCTGTGTGTGATTAGTCATCAAAAACACCAGATAAAACACACACACCAGGACACAAGTAATGCACTAAATGTCTATGTTTAAAAACAGCCACCACACAACTCTCACACACACACACACACCTGGCAGTAAGTGACATGTTCCTCTGCCGCTCTCCTGTTTGTGTGTGTGTGTGCGCTCGCTCAGATCTCGCTGTTCAGGTAACTGTTGTTTTGCTGCATACGAATGTTTACTCGTTTTCCTCTCCCTCCTCCTGTGGCAGGCCTGTCATCCCTTGCTCCGTGTTAAAAGCACTCTGAGAGGCAGCTAATGCTGCTCAACAACAAACCTGAGCTTTGAAGAGACACACACACGTGGTCCGGGTTACATCCTTGCTGCCACAGTCTAACACACACACACTCACACAGTGCTGGTCTCCAATTACTGCTTCCTCCATGGTTTCTTGTTGATCGGACGGGCCTTGATGGTGTGTCACGGAGAGATTGTGTGTGTATGTGTGCACGTTCCTCCCCGGTTTGTGCTGACAGACGGCCAATTTATGCCACAGTTACCCAGCATGCATCGGTGGATTAATCAGTGCTCTCATTTGCATTAATCAGGGGGTGGAGGCGGGCTGTTGCGAGGTATCGTGCTCGTGGGTTGGCTAGGTGGATCCGGGGGGGTCTGATTTGATTGGTTGATCTGGCTGTCAGTAGTTGTGTTGCCCTGCAGGTCCAAAGCCTCACAGTAGTGTGCAAATCTCACACACACACACACACACACACACATGCTCACAGACGGAATAGGCCTCCTGTCAGAGGCTCGTTTGGAATTCCCTTTAAAGCCGAACGGAGCGTCTGTACCTGTCAGAATGCCTGAGAAGAGAGCTCTGTGACTGACTCATACACACGAGCCAGGCTGTACCTCACCCACCCTCCAGACAAATGCCTTCATCTAACACTTCAGAGAGAAACGGCCAGGCAGAGGAGAGGAGAGGAGCAGAAATATTTAAGTCCATAACATGTCTGACATTATTGACCCTTTAATTGAGTGTGTGAATCAGTGGCTCATTCTGTTGTGGGATCTGCTTGGGAGATTTAATAGAGTTCTTTAGGTATCAATTTTGTCTCAGGATCTTCGCTTAAAATTACTTAGGACAAATAAAAATTAGTCAAATGTTGACATGCACTACCATTTAAAAATTTGGGGTTTGTAAGATTTATTTATTTTTTTAATAAATAAATTAATACTTTTATCCAGAAAGGGTGCATTAAATTGATTTTAAAAAGTGACAGTAAAGACATTTATATGCCATGCCATTATATGACATTTATATTTATATTTATTTTGCTGGCAGCCATTTCACCCTGTAGCCCAAGACTGGTTGCCTGCTGAAGCTAAGCAGGGTTGAGCTTGGTTAGTACCTGGATGGGAGACCTCCTGGGAAAACTCGATGGCTCAGTACGGCACGGCACGGTTCAGTGACGCAGGTAGTGACGATTCTCTCCGGCCAATCCGTGAACAGCAGAGGTTACACGTCACGTTTTGGTAACGGTACGGTTCACTTATGGCGCTTTTCCACTGCATGGTACGGCACAGTACGGTTCAGTATGGGTACAGTACCTGGTACTTTTTTTAGTACCACCTCGGTTGAGGTTCCAAGTGAACCGTACCGTTACCAAAACGTGACGTGTAACCTCTGCTGTTCACGGATTGGCCGGAGAGAATCGTCACTACCTGCGTCACTGAACTTGCGACACAAACACAACAGAACCGCTAGATTTAAATCAGCACAGCCAGCGAAGGATCGAACGCAACTGTTTGGAACGTGCGCACCTTTTTTAACAACCAAAAAATGGCTGTTTCGTGGTCTGATGAGGAAGTACAGACATTCTTCTCCTTGATAGCAGAGGAGCGGATCCAGTGAGAACTTGATGGGACGACGCAAAATGAAAAAGTTTTTCAGGAGTCGCGGCAGTAGAGGCAGTAGAACTATAACGACATGTGAATAATCCCACCCACTCTAAAAGCGGCACTAAACTGTAGTGGAAATGCAAACCGAGCCATGCCGAGCCGAGTCGTACCACGCAGTGGAAAAGTGCCATTGGAACCTCAACCGAGGTGGTACTAAAAAAAGTACTAGGTACTGTACCCAGTGGAAAACCCCCAAAAAGTGAACCGTACCTTGCCGTACCATGCAGTGGAAAAGCGCCATAGGTTGCTGCTGGAAGAGGTGTTAGTGAGGCCAGCAGAGGGTGCTCACCCTGTGGTCTGTGTGTGTCCTAATGCCCCAGTGTAGTGACGGGGACACTATGCTGTCAAAAAGTACCGTCCTTCGGATGAGACGTTAAACAGAGGTCCTGACTCTCTGTGGTCATTAAAACAAAATCCCAATGGCCAAATTCGCCAATTGGCCTCTGTCCACCATCATGGCCTCCTAATAATCCCAATATACTGGTTGGCTCCTGGTTCACTCCTTCTCCTCTCCACCAATGAGCTTGTGTATGGTGGACTATATGGCACAATATGGCTGACGTTATATCATCCAGGTGGATGCTGCATTGGTGGTGGTTGAGGAGATTTCCCCTTCCAAAGCGCTTTGAGTACCCAGAAAAGTGCTATATAAATGTAATGACTTTTTTATTATCATTATTATTATTATATGTTACAAAATATTTCTCTTTCAGTGCTTTGATGAAATGCTGTTCATCAACATTCTATTCATTTAAGAATCCTGAATAAAAATCCCAGCTAACAAGGAACATTCTCCGAACATTCTGGCAAGGTTCTCTCAAAGAAACAATCTTCCAATAACGTTAGTAGAGCGTTTGTTCAATGTTCTTAAAACATTAGCACAAAAACATTATCTGTACATTGTGGAACATTTAAATTGGATGTTCGTTTAATGTTTTTTAAATGTTACTAATTTTTTCAGAATGTTCAGAGAACATTCAAAATAGCATTCCCAAAATGTTTGCAAAATGATCAAATGGAATATTTCCTCAACATTTACATAACCAAAAAATCTACATGTTTAGAGAATGTTCAGAAATAACGTTTTCAAAACTTAATGGAAACATTAGCAAACTGTTCAACATTGATAATCAGAAATCTTTCTTACGCAGGAAATCAGCATATTAGAATGATTTCTGAAGGATCATGTGACACTGAAGACTGGAGTAATGATGCTGAAAGTTCAGCTTACTTTTTTGATGAAGTTTTGAGTATAGAGAGGGATGAAATGAATGTGGAAAGCAGATTTGGAGAAATACTTGAGGTTATATTGAGTTCAATGATATTTTGCTGCAGACTTTTCCAGATAACATTTTTAATGCTCAGAAGTTACTCTTTGATAACTATGTAGACTCTGTGGGTTTATGTTTTATTTCATTTATGTTTCAATTAAGTATCATTTTTTGTCTTAGATGTTTCTTATAATTTAATATACATGATACAGTAGTTGACATACATTAAGATTATAGAGCCTTAAAATTAATTTGATTTGAAAAGCTAATTTGAACTTATGTGAATGTGAGGAGAAATCTTTAAATTCATATTGAAATTGCAGACATTGGTACCTTATAATCTGAACACAGTTTGAGACGTTGAGATCTTGTGAAACTCTGTGAGATTCCTCAGTTTCTCTGGAGGAAAATCAGCGCATTTTAATTGCTCTTCATTAAATATCATTGCTGTTGAGGAGCAACAGTCGAGACATTCAAGATATAAAGCTCTTGTGTGATTGTTCTTTCTCAGCAGACCCTGTGAAAGCTGTAGATCAGGTGTTGTACAGGTTTGTTGTGCAGATTCTCAATTAGCTGGACTGCTGTTCTGGGCAGCACTGCAGTAGGGCAACAGAACAAAGACAGATGCACTGTGGGATATCAAATACTCAACACACAAACACACACACACACACACTCTCTCTCTCTGTGTGTGTGTGTGGGGTGGGGGTTTGGTCTGACATGACAGAGCTACATTTATTTTCTGAAGAAAACTTGCATGCAAAACTCACTACAATATTGCTAGGATGTTATGGATGGTTGCCAGTCATTGCCAGGGTGTTGCTATACATTTTCTTTGGTTTCTGAGTTCTGGTTGCCATTGCTTTGCTATGTAGTTTCTGAAGTGTTATGAGTAGTTGCTAGAGTGTTCCTATCTTAATCGTTGCCAGGGTGTTGCTATGTAGTTTCTAAGGTGTTCTGCGTGGTTTCCAGGATGTTGCTATGTAGTTTCTGACTGGTTGCTAGGGTGTTGCTGTGTAGTTTCTGAGGTGTTCTGAATCATTGCCAGGGTGTTGCTAGTTTCTGAAGTGTTCTGAATGGTTGCTAGGGTGTTGCTAGGTGGTTCTAGTTCAAGTTCACATTTATTTATAAAGCACATTTAAAATCAACAAGTGTTGTACCAAAGTGCTGTATAATTTTAAAGTGGATTTCTTTGGGCATTTTATCACCCACCTAGCAAAAACTGTGCATCTGATCATAACCTAGCAAACAGCACTAATTAAACAACCATCATTTGCAATAAATCAGTGTTTGATGTAGCTTATGAAACGCATCACCATCTCCGTGTGAAATTCTCACAGGTTTCGGCTGTAACAAACACACATGAACACTGATTGAGTTTGCAGGTGTTTGGATTGAATCTGAAGGTGTTATTGCAAACAGAGATTTGAATTTCCATCCAGAGCAGCAAATAGGAAATGAGACCAATAACCTTGACTGGCATTTGCCCCTGTGTGTGTGCGCGTGTGTTTTATATGCATGAGGATTCTTTCATTTGTGTTTTATTTGCGCTCTTCAGTTGGGGAGATAAAACTATTAATATATATGGCAATGAGAGGAGAGAGGCTGTGGCATATGCCTGCAAGCAAGAATATTAAAACTAAGAGAACTATAGTGATATCCAGCCACACGAGTCATTTAGGAGACACAGACAATCTGGTGCTGGCTATTGTCGTGTGTAATCGATTTGCTCTGCTGTCTTAGATCTTAGGTCTGAGTTTTCCATAGGTCTCACATGATCTGACTCTCTCTTTCTGTCTCCCTCAAGATAAAAGTAGCTTTATTGACATAGTAAAAAAAAAAACTGTACGTTGACATATAATTACGTACATAAACATTTAAAATCTAATTTAATGTTCACTATTTATACAGATGTTTAAAAGCATGCCTGTTGCATGTGTCATTTACAAATTCTATTACAAATTATTAGTAATTATATTACTAATTATTACAAAAATATGAATAAATGTATGTTCCTCTATCGTAAGTCCTCTTGGATAAAAGCTTCTGCTAAATGCATAAATGTAAATGTATCATTTTTATTATTAAATTTATGTATTTGTATTTATAATAATAATAAAAATAAATTTAAACAAATCAATGCATAAAGGTATATTTTTATTGCAAGTTGGCTTGGAAAAAAAGCATCTGCATAAAAATTGCATAAATGCAATTTTATGATTATTATTAATTATAATGATGATGATGATGATAAATGGATGTATTAATGTATATTTTGTATTATTAAATCTATTGTTTTCTTATTTTGGTGTTATAATAGTAATAATTATTATATAAAATTATAACTATAATTAATAATGCAACAGACATGAAATGCTTTGGGACAGAAAATTGTAAATAGTAAAACAAAATGCATTTAACAGTAATAACTAAAGTAATTCAGCCTAAACTTACTTTTCCTACACAAAGACTCTCAGAGTTTATGTATTTATCACACTTGTTTGCTAATCATGTTAAACAGACAGTCATTGAAATGTGTGTTTTGAATGGCTGTGTGTATTTTCATCTGATAGATTAAGGTATATTATGCTGTTAACATTCATAACTCATACTCACTGAAGTATGAATTAGAGTGTGTGTGCGTGTGTGTGTGTGTGTGTGTGTGTGTGTGTGCGCGCGTGTGTATGTGTGTGAGGAGAGCATGTGGTGTTATAGAGGGATTAGTGTTTTAATGAGGGGGTGTGGCCAGGGTGGGCGGGGTCAGGCACTGCCTCAGGCAAAGAGCAGAGGGTCACACACACACACACACACACACACACACACTGGGATGGACACACTCAGGGGGCTTCAATTAGAGGATGGAGGATAATTCCCCCCACCTGATACCTGCTGTCATCCTGTGCTGTCCTTTTTCTGTTTTTCTGCCTTTTTTCTTTTACATTCTTACTTTACCCCTTTTTACCCTTTTACTGTCCGTCTGTCTGTCTGTCTGTCTGCCTGTAATAGTAATAGTAATAGTATTATTGGTATGGTAAAAAAGTTACATTATTAAAGCATTGGTATAAATTAGTATATACATTAGTAAATGTATATACACACACGTGCCAATTTATACTAATGCTTTAATAATGTAACATATACTGTGTATATATATATATATATATATATATATATATACACAAAAATAGTGAATATAATAAACTAAAACAGTATTAAAAAATTTAAAAAAGTGTAGAAACAATTTTCACTCAGGAAATGCTAAATTGAGTTAAACATAAATTTTTGAAGTAGTCCAATTAATTTTTTATTTACAGCTTTGAAAAATTATTTTTACAGTGTACAAGAGGCAATATAAAATATTATTTGTGTGTGTGTGTGTGTGTGTGTGTGTGTGTGTGTGTGTGTGTGCGTGTGTGTGTGTGTGTGTCAAATGCTGCAGGGTTTTTTCTCTTCACTTTATTTTTCTTCATCTTTTTTTGTTCAGTGTCATTGAATCAGCTGGTGTTTTGGTGATTTGTAGTGGATTTATGAAGTCAAGTTCACATAGGTGTCCTAGAAGAGCAACTGCAGGTGTAGTTTATCATCAACTCAACATGTTGATGAGTGTTGTGAATATAGATATTATGGATTACTGTGAGAATGAACAATGTGGATAGATGACCATTTTATTTTATTAACATGCGATTTACACTGTGCTCACACTGGTATAATTTACATTATTTCTAGTTTAAAATCACATTTATTAATTAGACAATGAAAATGTCTATAAAAGTGTGTGTGTATATCTGTGTTGTGTGTGTGTGTGCACTTCCTAATTTGCATGTCTGTTATCTCAGGTTTCTTTTGAATTGTTTCCATCCCTCTGGAGTTTGTGTTTGAAACCCTCCCAGATTCTGTTCCTCTCCTTCCTTTATTCTCTCTGTAACTCTCTCTTTCTCTCCCTCCTCCATCTTTTCTGGTCTCTCTCTCTCTCTCCTCTCGCTTTGCACCTGTTTCCCGCTCTGAACAGCTGCTAATTGGGTGAATCTAATTAGTGATTACCCATAAACCTCAGCGGTGTTTGATAGGTTTGTTCTCCGACCCATAAAATAATCCATCACTGATATGTGTGTGTGTTTGTTTGTGTGTACCAGTCCCTGTATCTGCACGTAGGAAAAAGTATTTTAACGTCAAAATATATCACCCATATCACCTTTAACTCAAATACTAACAAACCATATTAACTCGCCGTCTGCCTCCCAGAATATATCACAGAATGGTCATTGCTCCAATCATTGTTGTTTTCTAATGGGTCCCTTTAAAGTTCAAAGGTCACCAAGGGGAAATGCAGTGTCTGACCTTCACATGACCCTCATTCCAAACATTCCAAACTCCCTTAAATTCCAAAATCATCCAAAGTCAATTAGGAATTCAAATCACTGAGGTATTACAATAAAATAAAATAGAAAATAAAAAAAACATTTGATTGTACATCCCAAAAATGTCATTTTTCTTTGTATAATTTACACAATTTTATTATATATATATATATATATATATATATATATACATTTGTGTGTGTGTGTGTGTGTGTGTGTGTGTATGTATATATATAATTTTTTTGTCTTTTAATTATTTTTTTCTGAAATTTTTTCAAGTTTTTTAGAAAGTCAGACCATTTTGGAGCAACATGAGGGTGAGTAAAATAAATATCATTTTTGGGGTTTTTATTTTTTACAAATTATTTTTTACACACTGAAAACGTTATTTTAAACCCCACTGCTGTACGCTCTTCTACAGCATCAATCCGTAGACGTTATTATACTTGTGTACTTTAATCAGCATCATTGTAAAATGATTAAACCTGCTCTTGAGAGACACTGCAACCTGCGATTTCTGTGTAGAGAGTTGAGCTGCACACAGCAAAGCATGATGGGACGGATAAAACAGGGACTATTAATCCAGAGTGCCCCAAATGAGAAGGAGCGAGCGAGCAAGAGTTTTAAGACTCGTTTTGCTACAGGAAGCTGTCACAGACATTTACTTTCGTGCCGTTTGCTGCAACAACTTTCTTCCATAAGCCCCCATGACCCCAGAGACAAGCTCACTACGCCTCCATACCCTAAATAACTCCAGATTAAAATTTTACACACACTCTCCCTCTCATGTTCTGACAAAGAGCAGTGTTGGCCTGTCATCTCCGATCTCATCTGCTGAGGAGACATCGCTGCTCCTCAGTAAACACAAACACACACTCACAAATACGTTCAGACATGCTCACGCAAACCTTCATTATTCTAAACACATGCATCATGTGAGTTTAATGAGATTCTATATTAATTCTATATTGATTCACCTTGCATGTTGCATGGCAACCGTAAACGACCATGAACTATATTAGTGAAAATGATTTACTTTGATTATTATTAATAATGCATTTAACTGTTATTCAACAATGTGCACAGAAAGTACATTTGCATCAAAAACTCTTAACCCTTGAGCTGTGCTGAGAATCTTTTACCTAATTTGGTTTTCCCAGTAAAAAATGACCAGCATTTGCTTGTAAATCTCTCATTGTGCCACGTTATTCCAAATCTTGGATTCAAATCATTTTGTCAACTTGTTTTCTTTCAATTTGCACAGGAACTGATTGATCGTAGGTCTCGTTCATCTGATCTTATGCATCTCAGTTTTTGAGTGAATAAATAAATAAATAAAAAGATTTGTGGATAATTTTTGAAATGTTCACTCAAAAACTGACTGAGGTGCATGAAGTCAGATCAGTGAGGCCTATAACCAGTACTAAAAAGAAATACAAACCCTGTGCTCATTGAAAGAAAACAAGCTGATAAAAAGATTGAATCCAGTAGTTGTTAATAATATAGCATAACAAGAAATTTATAAGCAATTTTTTGTAGTCCAGTCATTTTTGATTGAGAACACCACATGTGTAACAAGGTCCGGGGAAAAAATTACAAAAATTATCAATTTTGGGGGGGGGAAGTTGAAATACCCTGTGTGTGCAAAGTCAGTAAGTTTTAGTACAATGTGACATTAACTAGCATTTTCGGGGGAAAAGAAAATCCTATCTAGGTCAAAATGACTGTGACACAACATTAGCGTTAAATATAAGTTAAAGACACCTAATATAAAGTTTTTTATTTAATTTCCGTTGTACTTAAGAGACCCTTTAAACATGCTAAAATCACTGTAGTTGTAATTTGTCATATTTAGTAATTTTGTGAATATAATGGTTTGAGTTTGAAGGCCATTTAGTTCAATGATTGTGTTTGTTTTGCCAACAAATCGACTTGTCCTTATAGAGTTTCGCTGACTCCTGTCACTGTCCACTCTAATGCAGATGTATAGATTTATAGATGAGGAGAGATCTTTATGTTTCATTTATCACTTCTCTCATCCTCTTGCTCTCTTCTCAATGTCTGTAATTTTTTGTAATCATAAAGATGAAAGCACTGATGATTTTTGCCCTTAAGTATAAACAGAACTGGCTGACGACATCAATATCCACAAATCTAAACAAACGGGAGGAGCAGCAAACTTCACAAAAGTGCCTCTTCAGCATGTGTGTGTTTGTGCGACGCGTGAAGTGTGTAACTGACCAATTAGACTACAAATTATACCGAAATCAAGGCTTGAGCGGGAAGTGGTTCAGACACACATGCACACAAATTCATTGTGACGTTCAAATGACGTTGACTCTGCTGGGTCGTGGAAATAAAGACGTGACGATAGCAAACTCAATAAAACACGAGTACATGAGAAACAAATAAACATAAAAGACAGAGAAAGTGTTTTAAGGGACATAACCTAAAAACAACACAACTCTGGTCAGCGCAGGTGTCTGCGGGAGGCGGCGGGTCTCAGCGAGGCGTCTGTGTGTATGTGTGTGTGTGTATCTGTGAGTGTGTGTGTGTGTGTGTGTGTGTGTGTGTGTGTGTATGCGTGTGTGTGCAGAAATTGATTGCTCTTTGTCTGCAATGTCAAGACATTGTGAATGGTCCTTTTTTCAGCTCAAGAACAATAAAACAGAAAGTCTTCTGATACATAAGTACCTCGCGCGGGAGGAATGGGCCATTCTCTTTATTTTTTACTGTCGTTTGTCCATCACACTCATTTTTTCGTGGTTCATTACTCCTTCTGTCAATAGCTTTAATTTTCCACTTCTCTGCCCTGACACACAGTGAAGGACCTGCACTGGGCTTCACTGTTACTGCCTGTCTGAAAATACAAACACACAGCTCATGCAACTGGACATAAATGTGAGTTTATGTGAGTTTGGGTTGAATTTTAGACTAAATTGTCCCCAGAAGTAAGCTTAATTGGACAAAACTCTCTTCAAAGGCAAAATGATTAATAAATAATATACAATTTCAAATTTTTTTGCATCTTTTTATATAAGGTATAATTGGCTTCAAGAGAGACTGGGGCTAGGTGTCACACGAAGAAAATGTCACAATGGCTATTTTTAAACAGAAGTCAATATTTCAAATCATTATTTTGTTAGCAGTAATTTTGTCTTTTTCAAGCATCTAGTTAAAAGCTAAAATATATATATATTTTTTTGTTTTTGCCAACTAACATAATACGTTTTTAAATGTTTTTGAAAGAAGTCTCAAGGCTGCATTTATTTTGAAAAAAAAAAAACCCCAGTAATATTCTGAAATATTACAATTCAAAAAAAAAATCTATTTAAATATATTATAAAAATGTAATTATTTCAGTGATGTAAAGCTGAATTTTCAGCATCATTACTCCAGTCTTCAGTGTCACGTGATCCTTCAGAAATCATTCTAATATGCTGATTTGCTGCTCAGGAAACATTTCTTATTATTATCAATGTTGAAAACAGTTGTGCTGCAACATATTTTTGTGGAAACAAGGATTGGTGAACAGAAAGTTCAAAACACCAGCATTTATTTGAAAGAGAACACTTTTGTAACATTATAAATGTCTTTACTGTCGTTTTTGATCAATTTAATGCACCCTTGCTGATTAATAAGTATTGATTTCTTTAAAAAAAAAAAAAATGTTTGAAGCCTTATAGAGTTTTCTTCATAAATTGTTGTGGCCTTTTTAAATATTTTGTATGTATAAATACTTCCTAAATATTTGTATATTAATATATGTTGGCCAAAACATTGATATTTCTTGTATGTTTTTTTTTCTTTAATATTTTTTCTTTTTAGGCTTCATAATTGTTTTACTATTAACAGTCATTTAGCATGTTATATGAACTGCATGTTTTTCTTGAGCAAAACCGTGAAAAGGGTTTTCAATCTATATAGAAAGTGACTTTCAACAATAAACCCACCCTAGGAAACCCACACGTGACAGCTAGTCCCAGTTCGCCCGTTTAGGGTTAGTCCTCCTCATTATCCGGATGAGCGTGTTTGCATCAGTTCGGTATAAGAGGAGCTGGCGTTGTCTGTCTTAAAACAGTTATTGCGTTTAAAAGAGAACGATGGGAAGCGTGGGAGAAGTGAAATGCAGGGAGACAGGTGTTGGCAAAGAGCAAGCGAATGAAACATGAGGTGAGACAGACGGGCCGAGGAGGGGAGCAGGTAGAGAGACAGATAGTCTCTTATTCTCATTCATTTAGAGCAGATCTGATAAACACACACACACACACACACACAACCTCTCCGGCTGTACAGAGAGAAAGAAAAGAGCGGCTCTCTGCTCCCGCTATCTTGTCACATCGTATCCGCGCTGATGGGGGGGAGGGATCAGGGTTGGGGCGTCGCCTCAGGGCTCGTCGCCGAGCAACAAAAGACCACTCGGCTCGCGTTAGCCCTCCTGTCGGCCAATCAGGACTGACGGAACTCGGGCGCGGTCCACTGCTAGCCTTCAAATGCTAAGTGCTTCATTAGCCACCTTTCATATCGCCGTCGCCCCCGGCAACCCATTTTACACTCGCCATCCCTGGGAGCGCGGCAAAACTTCAGTCCACCGTCAGGCCACACACACACACACATATATATATATATATATATATATATATATATATATGTGTGTGTGTGTATGCTGTCATCAGTGAATTTTGTGGTTTCCAGAACCGCTCACAGTCACACAATCACAACGCTGAATTCGTTATGCGCACGCGTGACCGCAGAGTACAGCGTTAATTTGTTGTTATGAGTGTGTAATGTGGTTAGACATCACTGTGTGTGTGTGTGTGTGTGGCCTGAAGCTCAGCAGATGCCTGAAGCCTCTCCTGTCAGGATGGAGAGATCGGACGGAGAGGGAAACAGGAGAGAGCAGCTCCATCGGGGTACGGCTGTCTGTGTGTTTCCTGTTATCTTCCTCTCACTTTCCTCCTCTTCCTCAGTATGTCATGGTGAAGCCTTGAGTCAAACACACTGTCTTTCCTCAGGACTGAATTCACACTGAAATCTGGGAAAGAAGCGGCACTTGTACAGCACTAACAAGTAGCCTACCAGTATTTTTGGAGGTGCACTGTGGTATTTTTTTTATATACCAGAGTACCGTGCAAATATCATGGTATGTGAATGTTTTTAGCTGTTTAATTATGCATTGTCTGTAACAAAATACTATAGTATTACCATCTGCCACTGAACTAAAGGTTTACAGGGAAAGGCTGCAAACAAAAAGGGTTTAGTTGAATCTAGTTTTTCTTCCAGATCAAGATCAAGCACGTGGCGACAGAATAATAAATTGTTTAGCTTACAAAAAAGTAAACAAAATTGTGCTTGGCATCAAATACTGAAAATTATCAAATAATAACAATATGTAAAATAACATGAAAATTGATCAATTTTATAATTGCATTCAACAGCGTAAGATTGATTTACCAGCAACATGCACAAAACAATCATCAGGTTACATAATATATTACCATTAGAGAAATGAATACGCTAGAAGACAGTTTGCTTGGACACATGACTTTTGACATCATCAACAAAAGATATGGTGTTTACTCCTGCCTTTTAATAGTAAACAAAAACCTACAAAAAAAAAACATTTCTGTGATGTCTTTGCACAATTCTATGATTGGTTGTAGCATTTTAATATTTAGCATTGTGTCGCTGTCTTTGAGTTAGTCAGAACAAACCATTTTGATGGTTTAAAGAATATTCCAGGTTGAATACATCGTACAGTAAATAACATCTTTGACCTGATGTTGATCACCACAGACAATATTTTGATTTGTCACTCAGTTTGAGTAAAATAAAACAAAAATATACTGAAAGTTAAGCATATACAATGGAACTCTATGGTGCAGCCCTTGTATTTAACCCCAGAATTTTCTATTCATGAAAAGAAAAGAAAGTCTTGTAGTGTACATAATAATGTTAATGACAGTGTTAGAGGAATCAGCTGCATCTCTTCATGTCCTCATGTTTTCATCTCTTTGCTGTTTAATAGTACTTTAAATCTATCTGATTAATATATAAGAGAGACTATCTGCCATATTTGTTTAAATGAAAGATATGAGTTAATTACAAACCCGATTCCAAAACAGTTGGGACACTGTACAAATTGTGAGTAAAAAAGGAATGGATATAAAAAGAAGAGGGGATGCCACACAGTGGTAAACATGGCCTTGTCCCAACTTTTTTGAGATGTGTTGATGCCATGAAATTTAAAATCAACTTATTTTTCCCTTAAAATGATACATTTTCTCAGTTTAAACATTTGATATGTCATCTATGTTGTATTCTGAATAAAATATTGAAATTTGAAACTTCCACATCATTGCATTCTGTTTTTATTCACAATTTGTACAGTGTCCCAACTTTTTTGGAATCGGGTTTGTATAACAGTGCAGTGTCTTGCCCAAGATCTCATGTTCAGGTAATCCTTGACTGAGATAAACACATTTGTGACCCTGTACCACAAAACCAGTCTTAAGTCGCTTGGGTATATTTTTAGCAATAGCCAAAAAAGCATTGTATGGGTCAAAATTATTATGGGTCATTATTATTTTTCTTTTATGCCAAAAATCATTAGGATATTAAATAAAGATCATGTTCCATGAAGATATTTTGTAATTTCCTACCGTAAATATATCAAAACTTAATTTTTGATGAGTAATATGCATTGCTAAGAACTTCATTCGGATAACTTTAAAGGCGATTTTCTCAGTATTTAGATTTTTTTGCACCCTCAGATTCCAGATTTTCTAATAGTTGTATCTCGGCCAAATATTGTCCTATCCTAACAAACCATACATCAACGGAAAGCTTATTTATTCAGCTTTCAAATGATGTATAAAACTCAATTTAAAAAAATTGACCCTTATGACTGGTTTTGTGGTCCAGGGTCACATTTGTCTTTCTGTCCGAGACAGAGGACTCAAACTCAATACTTGGACTATTTAATTACTCAATGTAGTGAAATTAGAGTAGTGGAGGGAGAATGTAGGAATGTGAACAGTTGCGAATGACAGAATGGAATGAACATGTTTATCCTTGTTGTTTTTAGAAACGAGAGATTAGTCAAAATGAGTCTATGGTCGTGTCAGTAAACTCATACTGAATACAGAACACTCCTTTAATATGAGATGTGTTTTCTGGGTAATTTGTCAGAGGTTTTGTGTTTATGTCTGTCTAGAATATGAAGAAGAAATGCTTGAAGTGTTTAATAGGCCCAAACTGAGAGTGTGTGTGTGTGAGGGTCAGTCATACTGTATTCCCAGTGCTCCCTCTAGTGGACTGATTGTTTTACAGCTCAGTCAACAATCCCAGTGTCACACTCTTGATATGCTAGAGCATAAATTCATTTAGCATAGGCTTTTTGAATATGTTTATTTTTTATTTATATAAAGCTAATTATAATGACTATACAGTCATTATAAACTTTTGCATCTTTTGTAGAATAAAAAATATTGTTTACTTTATGAATCATTTTTACATTGACAACGTCTCCAAATTAGGGAGGTTTTTGTCAGATTTCAGTAACTTCTGTGGACACTTTTGTGCCCAAAGTGCTAAATAAACCCACACATACATTACACTGTGATTTTTTGTTACATACGTGTTTTTATTGTTATATTACATGTATACATTTGATTTGTCTCTGTGTTTATAGTGTTATAGAATAGTTTTGCATTTGTATAGTGTTATAGTATGTGTAACTGTGAGTGTGTGTGTCATTGTGTTTATATTTCTCTGTGTGTGTGTGAGTGATTCTGTTCCCCTGTGTTGGCCTGAGGGCACCTTCATTTCACAATTAATGGAGAGTCTCATGGGAGCTTCAGTCTCCCTCTTTTACATGAAACCTTCCTCTCCTCTTCCCTCCATCCCCCTCTCATCACATTCTCTTCTCTTCTCATTTTGTCTTTTGTCATTTTCAGCTCATCTTTTATCTCTTCTCTTTTTTTCTTCTGTCATTTCATTTCTAAATATTAATTTTTTGCCTTTTATTAGGATAGGACAATATATATTGACAGGGAAAGAAGTGGGAGAGAGAGGGGACAGGATTGGGAAAGAACCGCAAGCTAGGACTCGAACTCGGGTCGCCCAAAGCGTAACGGTGCTATATGTCACGCACTGCCCACGAGGCTATCGGCACCGACTATCATTTCTTTTCTACTTTTTTTCTCATCTCAACTCTACTTTTTTCCTCTGTTCTCATTCAGTCTCGTATTTCTTCTAATTCTCTAATTTTAATTCTTTGTCTTGTCATTTTCAGCTCATCTTTTCTTTCTCATGTAATTTCTTTAATTTTTTCTCACATCTTCTCATGTTGTCTCATCTATTCTCATTTTGCGTCTTCTCTTCTCATTTAATCATTTCTTTAGATTCTTCCCATTTTGACTAATTTGTCATATTCAGCTCATTCTCTTCTTATTTCATTCTCATTTATCTCATTTTCTTCTCTTCCATTCTCATTCCATCTCTTATTTAGTTTCTTAGTAATGAATTTTTAGCTAATCTTTCCTCAACTCATCTTTATTTTTTTCTCTCATCTCTGGTTTCTTCTCATTTGGTCTCTTCTCTCATTTTTTCCTTTTCTCTGCTCATATCATATTCTTTTCTCACCTCTGCTCTTCTTGTCTCTTTCATCTCTTCTCTATTATTTTCTTGTTTCTTCTCATCTCTTTTCATTTCATCTCTTCCTTTGTCTAGTCTCATTTCGTCTCACAACTCCTTACCTCTTATTTGAATCCTCTTTTATTTCATCTCCGCTATCGTTTTTTTTTTTTTTCTGGCTTCTTGTCTCTGCTCATTTCTTTTCTCTTATTTTAATGTCTTATTCTTTTACTTATTTCTATATTCATTTCTATATTTAATTTCTTCTTTTGTCAGCTCATCTTTTCTAATCTCTTCTGTTCATTATAATTTTTGTCTCTTTTCTTATTTTCTTCCCCTCTCTGTTTATTTCTTCTAATTTCACCTTCTTGTCCCTTTCATCTCGTTTTCTCTTTGCCATTTTCTTTTCTCCGATTTTCTTGTTTCTTCTCATTTCCTCTCTTTTCATTTGCTCTTTTGTCTTCTTGTCTAATCTCATCTCATTTATTATTTTAAATCCCTAAAATCAGAAGAGAAAAATATTTTAACTCGAGAATTTCATGAATTTCACCCTCCCACAAAACACACAACAACACACAACTAAAGAACACGACAGGCCACATCACACATCCACATTTTTTGCTTGCATGTATAAAAACCTTTTCAGCTTCCGTGTGTCTCTGTAGGCCGCATGCGTCTCGTGTGCACCACGCAAGTTTGCGTTTGTTATACTATATTAAAGCACACGCGAAACCTTTTGGTTTATTTAGATAAAGACATTCCCAAAACCACACAGACGAATCTCCACAGAACAGAATAAAATCTCAGGGAGCGTTTGATCACGAGAGGAACGAGGAGAACTCCTCCTTTTTAAATGATTGCGTCACCTCGTCTTCCACCCCGTTCCCTCTTTCTCTCTCTCTGCCTCTTGAGATCTCCTTAAATACGGAGAGAACTGAAAATTTCATTTCTTCCTCCATAGGTAATCAACATCAAACGCGCGCGCGCACTTTGTCTCACCCGCGACGACACTTTCGATCACCTCGCGCAGTCTCACCTGTGTCATCAATCAGAGTGTCTCTCCGCACAATGCATTATGGGAAGGAGTTCAGAGCTGTCAGGCATCATGAAGCGTTATCGTGCGCGCACGCAGCAGGAGTAATGCGAGGCGTCTGCGGTGTCAAGCGTTGTGTTTAATGTGATTCTCTCTCTAGTACACCGCGTGTGTAGCATTCTGCGGCTGCTGTTTACCATGCAATAATACAACAAGTGTGTGTTTGAAGTGTGACTGCGCTGTGCTCTTGTGCGGGCAGAAGGGGACGGCACGTCACCGCTCATAAACTCATTTCAGACTGGAACCGTGTCTTGTTAAGAGAGACATTGTGTTACTGTGTTTGACCTGGAGCTGGTTAGATTGACAGAGTGAGTTTTATCCTGCAGGTACGGCTGACGCGGAGAGTCTTTCGTAACGGTGAGAAACAGGGCTACCTTATTTTGCAACGCGGAAGTAAGCTCTTTTCTGTGAATGTGGGCGAGACTTCCGTTTCATTAGTTGCTCCAGGTAAATAACTAGAAGAAAAACAGTGCTGTAAACAGTAAAACTAGGCTATTTGCACTACAAACCAGTGTGTTTATGATTACAATAATGTGTGAAATTATATGATAACAAATAGGCTACCAGTTTAAAATAGGCCATCAAGCAGGATAATGGACTGTGATGGACTTGTACTGCTAAAATGTCAAGGGAATGACACCGGAAGTCTGGCACGTTCAAGTTATAAATGGCGGCACCCACATATTTAGAGGGTTCTTGGCCACCAATCTCACGTTTTGGGAGACCATTAATAGCCTACATTTTAAAAATGGCTTTGTCAGTCCCTGTTTACTTTTTAATAAGTTCGGTCCATTTGTGAATGACTCATGAGTGCACCTTATAATAACTTTCTCTGAAACAAATTTCCCTCTTCAGCTAAAGTTACCTAGACCACACAGTTGTTTGATAGTTTTTTAGGCAACTGTTATGGGTCTTTCTGATGTCTTCCCATAATTATCACAGTAATTTAATGCATTAGTGATAAATAAATAAATTTTACTGTAGTAAATAGCAAATAAAGATAGATTTTATATAGAAGCATTACCATTAGGGTAAATAAAGATGCTCAAGAGGTGAACTTGAACTTCGGCATCTGGTCACAATTATAGTTTCCCAATCTCTCATTCAGGCTCTGCCTGGCAAGAAATGCCATCTTTCACCTATTCTTTTTTTTTTTATTATTATTATTATTTGTTGTTCAACCCACTCATTGTCCAACACAACTTTCGAAGATATTTCCTCTGGTATTTCTGTTGTAATTATGGCAACATTACTTGTTTTCAAACTTTTTTGTTAACAGAAACTGGGAGTTTTGATATTAAATGAAACGGTTTATTTAGTGATTCTGCAAGATTCACGATTCTCATTCTGTGTGTTTATAATAAAAATAATAGTTATTGTAGGGGAAAAGAAATAGATTTTAATTTTAGTTTAACATTCAAATTAAGCTTTGTTTTGTTTGTAATATAATTATTATTAAGTCATCCTGTGGCCTCATTGCAAGTTTGCTGAGGCCCCGGCCACCTGGTTGAGAACCACTTTTTTAATCATTTCTATACTCTACATCAAACAGGTATTTAAAGATTGAACTTGTTTACATGCTCATTTCAGTCCCAAAACAGGTAAAACACATTTTAATACCTGTCAACATCAACAAGAAATGTTGTTAAGAATAAACTCTACAGCTCATTTGTAGGAACCAGAACATTCTTACAATCACTTCCCATTAGTAACTGTGCCACACTAAAATCACTACGTGGTACTACAGTAAAACAATTGTAACTTGTTATTAGCCACCACTGTCATCTAACTGAATGCCTTTTACACAGTTGAAAGCAGAAGCCATATTACTTTATTTTGGCTTTTACATTAGTAATAATAGCAGCAGTAGTAGAAAGCATGGTCGGCTATTTTGATGTAAACAGTAGCTAAAATAAGTCTGTATCAAGGCTGTATTTGACCCAAATGACCCAAAATACAGTAAAAACAGTAATATTGTGAAATATTATTACAAATTAAAATAGCTGTTTTCTATTTGAATATTTTTAAAAATGTAATATATTCCTGTGATGTAAAGCTGAATTTTCAGCATCATTACTCCAGTCTTCAGTGTCACATGATCCTTCAGAAATCAGTCAACAATTATCAGTGTTGAAAACAGTTGCGCTGCTTCATATTTTTGTGAAAACTGATACATTTTTTTTTCAGGATTCTCTTATGAATTGAAAGTTCAAATGAACAGCATTTATTTGAAATAGAAATCGTTATAATAATTTACTGTCACTTTTGATCAGTTTAATGCATACTTCCTGAATGAAATAAATGTATTTCAAGAAAAAACCCTGCAAACAGGTATTGTATACAAGATGATCTGATCAGAAATGATAATAGTACATTTCTGGTGCTCATGAGTTCTTTATATCACCTTGTCAGGTTGTTACTGCAGTAATATTGTCACAGTATTCATTGAGTGTGTGTTTAAACTCAGATTGACTGATAGAGGCTTCAGGGAATTTGCTCGTGGCTTTTGCCTGTAACCTTTATATAAAACCAGGTTTTGATTTGAAACGTCTCACTAACACCCGTGACACTGCATTTCAGGAACAAGTTTGCAGAGTGTGTTTCTGCAAAAGCCAGACGTGCGTCTCGTCGGACAGTTGGGTGTTTAGGTTATCCAGCTCACATCGAGAGGCTGAGAGTTTTCACGCTGTGTGTGTGAGAATGTGATATTGTCTCTTTGTCGAGTGGGAAGGTCTGCGGCGCGTAATTAGAATATGGGCTCCTGTGTTGTGACTGGCTTCTTTGAGCGAGCTCACCTGTGTGCTTCCTGCTCATTAGAATTCTCATGCATATTAATAAGGAGCAGAGGCGCAGCACGCCCTAGCTTGGCCGCAGGGCATCATGGGAGATTACTTGCATGAGTAATCCCGCTGGCTGGAGTTGGTCCAGAGCTCCACAGCTGTCCGTCAAAGCACAGGCGGGCAGAAGGGCATCAGGGTGTGGCGGGGCAGGGCAGTAAAGGGCTAGCGTTTAGCATGGACTTAGCATTAGCTCATGGGGGAGGAAGTGAATCTCCTTTTGCATCGTAATGAGAGGGGTTTTATGGCGGTTTTGCTGATTAGCTTCTATTTAGTATGGTGACCCATACTTGGAATTAGTGCTCTGCATTTATCCCATCCAAAGTGCACACACACAGCAGTGAACACACACACACACACCGTGAACACACACCCGGAGCAGTGGGCAGCCATTTTTTTGCTGCGGTGCCCGGGGAGCAGTTGAGGGTTCGGTGCCTTGCTCAAGGGCACCTCAGTCGTGGTACTGAAGGTGGGAGAGAGCGCTGTACATTCACTCCCCCCACCTACAATCCCTGCCGGTACGAGACTCGAACCCACAACCTTTGGGTTACGAGTCCGACTCTCTAACTATTAGGCCACAACTTCCCCATGTCTAGCGCTGAACTACAAAAACATGTTGCTGAGGTGATAGAATCACTTCAATAGCATTTCAGTGTACACTATACAATTCAAAGGTTTTGGGTTGGTAAGATTTTTTAAATGTTTTTGAAATAATTCTCTCCAAGGCTGCATTTATTTGATTAAAAACACAGTAAAAACAGTAATATTGTGAAATATTTGTACAGTTTAAAGTATCCATTTTCCATTTGAAACATTTCTGATTATTATCAATGTTGAACACAGTTGTGCTGCTTAATATTTTTATGGAAAATTTTATCCATTTTAGAATAGAACAATTCAAAAGAACAGCATTTATTTAAAATAGAAATGTTTTGCATCATTATAAACGTCTTTACTGTAACTTTTGATCAATTTAATGCAATCTTGATGAATAAACTTTCTTTTAAAAAATCTTACTGACCTCAAACTTTTGAACAGTAACTTGTGGCTTTTATTTATCATATAAGTATCACAAAAGTAATCCATATGACTTTTGCAATATTTTCCAATATCAAAGTTGCATGATATTTTTCAGACTGAACTCTAAACAGACTTTTATGCTGATTTTGCATCCTTTTTTGAAAGCTTTTTAGTTTTTTATGGAAAAGAGTGACCAGCAGTTCTTCATATTTTCTCCTTTTCTGTTCCACGGAAGAAATACAAGTTATATGGATGGTTTGAAACGTCACATAAGTGAGTAAAAAATATTTAGTAAAAAATAGTATATATAGTAACAGAATCTTATTGTGTTATGTTGTTTTAAACGTGATGACACATGTTGCTTCATTTCTCAAAACCCACACAAGAAACTACATTATAGAGGCCAAAGTCTTTCGTAATAAAACATGTAAGATTAACCAGCAGTGGCATCAAGGGAAGGGAACACCCACTTTTTATCATCCAATCAGTTCCCAATAGATAAAATCAAGTCCTTCCCTACTTTGTTGAACATTCAGTTTCACTTGAAAATAATACCTTGCATAAGTAAAATTGGTTGCAAATGCTGATTCATGTTGCCTTGGCATGTTTCTTGACCTAAACACTGATGTTTCCATTCATTCCTTCAGCTTTCATTCTAAAGCAGCCAAATCAAGTGAACTCTGAAGAGATTTTTGCTGTATCATTTGATTGAGAACAATGCAAGGTGGGTGCAAATTTCTTTATCAATGTTTATCTCTGTGGTACAGAAATGAGATTTCACATTTGCTGGAATTAAATGTTTGGTTGCAGAAGAGCAGTATTGATCTGTCCTGCTCCAGCACTCTGAAGTCTATTAGTGTTTCCACATCATCAAACATATGAAAGTGTATGCCGTGTGTGTGTGTGTGTGTGAAGCACACAGCGCTGGGTGAACTGCACACCGACCTGTCACTCAGGTAATTACTGTATTCTTTAAGGAAGGACAGAAAGCCTTGTGTTCTTTTCTGGAAGATGGTTTTGGGGTAAAGCTTATCAGTGACAGATGACACCGTTACACATGTGAAACACCTCAATGTGAACTTTTTACTGATTTGAAATCCATTAAGCAGAGTCATATATAGGAGCAGATTATAAAACACGATACACTAATGTTTAAAAGCTTTTGAAAGAAGACTCTTCTGCTCACCAAGTCTCCGTTTATTTGATCAAAAATACAAAATAACAGTAATATTGTGAAATATTATTACAAATTTTTCTATGTGAATATATTGCAAACATATGAAAGTGTATGCCGTGTGTGTGTGTGTGTGTGTGAGAGAGAGAGAGAGAGAGAGAATGTGAGAGGTAGGGAACACAGTGGGGTTCACATGATCCTTCAGAAATCATTCTAATATGCTGATTTGCTGCTCAAGAAACATTGCTTATTATTATCAGTGTTGAAAACAGTTCCACATAACATTTTTTCAGCATTCTTTGAAATAGAAATCTTGGTAACACTTTATTTTAAGGACAAATTCTCACTATTATCAGCATGCATATTATTAGCATGTTGGCTGTTTAATAGTACTTAAAAAGCACATATTAATAGCTTATTCTGCATGACCATATTTTAATAAGCAGCAAATAAGGGGTTTATTGAGGCAGAAGTCATAGTTAATAGTTAGTAAATAGTGATAATTGAACCTTAAAATAAAGTGTGACCAAAATTTAATTCTTTAATAAAAACAAAAATTATGGATCTTTTCACATTTCCGGGTTTATTCCGGGTTTTTCACATTTCTGGGTAAACTTCTAGTGGTAAACAGACTCTACAACAAAAGCATTTCTATAATTAAAAAATAATTAAAAAATGTTGGGAGATTGATTACATTGGTCACTTGTCCCTCATTTTCTCTAAAAAAAAATAATAAAAACACGGAAGTGAAAGGATTGGCTCTCTGTAAACATTAACATACCCAACTGTTTCAATACTAAAGCCACAAGATGTACACAATATGAGTGTTATGATTATGCATATGAAATCACTTCCTGATCTTTCCTGTTTAGAGTTATCCAATTTTACAACTCTCATGACAACACCATAAACCCTAAAATGCTAAAATGACTGCACAATGGTTCAAACAGCTTTACAGCTCAAATAATACACACATTTTAGCAAAAAAGAAAGTAATGTAAGTGCATTTATAAAATTATTAATCACATTTATGCTTTTAATCCCTCCAAAAATGTGCTCCATTTACTTCCAATATAAGTGCCTCACCAAAAGATCTATTTTTGCATTTTTTTTTGCTATTTAAAGAAACCAAGCTATGAGCCATTTGCCACGAATGAGCCATTTGAGCAACATTATGCTTTGAATGCTGAGACATTAAGTTTACCTTGTAATGAGCAGAAATATTAATTATAAATGAGCTGATGTTAAAATGCATTTACATAGTAACTAGAATACAAATAAGGCTGTTGAAAAGCATGCAATTAGACATTGTTATTTTACATACAGTATATAGACTGCAATTCAGCAGATTACACACAATATTACTAGACACATTCACACACTTAATTACAGAGTTCATTTAATTATTCTGCTTGCGGTGATACAGTTTTATATTGTAGTTGATTGTAACACAACATGGACACCATAATATAAAGTAAAACCCAAAAAGTAAAATCAAAGTTAGCTGTAAAACTAAACCAAGAGCATCTTGGTTCATTTCTTGTGGCAGTAATGAGAACAGAAAATGAAAATATTTTGAAGATGGACGTTGTCATCTTCAGCATTTTCATCCATCTGATATTGTGCTGGAGAAACGGTGTTAATGTCATAATGTCTATACGAGTCGGGTGTATTACAGAGCATCTGACATTGAGTATGTGCTTGTGTGTGTAGGTTACCATTTGATTGACAGGTGAGCAGAGTCTCAGTGCTCTGGGCTTCATAATCAGCAGCTTTATTCCGAGCACAAAGGATTGTGGGAAGAGAGGGATGAGAGAAGCCGAGAAGTGCAGAATAGTAAAATTCCCAGAGGAGAGGAGGGGTTGCCTTCTCTCCTTTGTTTATTTCTTTGCTCTCCTTTGAACAGGTTCTCAGTGTGTGTGTTTTTGGGAGTGCAGGTAGTGTATCTGTGGTGTTTTTTGAGTATGTGCGCAGCTCGGTGTGTGTGTTTTGAAACGAGTGTTGTTCTCATTATGACTGATAAATCAAAAGCGCGATTAATTTCTGAGCACGTCTTCCCTGGTGCTGTTGCTCCAGCTGTTCAGTGCTCCTCATGCACATAAAACGGACGCTCTGATTGGATGAACTCTAAGTCAGTCAATCAAAAGGGTGGGTGTGTCCATGTGGCGGGGCTTAGTGATATTTTTGTATTCGAGATATTTTTCCTGCATTATTTTGTTTTCTGAGTTTTATAGAACATTCGTCAGGATAAGTGGGATTTATTTTTATTTAAACTGCAATTAAAATTTTTTAAAATAGTTGTAGAACCTTCTTAATGAGGTTAAGCACCAAATTTTAAGTTAAACATTACTATTTCTTCCTTGGATTAATCGCTTTTGCTTGTTTTGGATGAATGAATAACTGTGAAATGAAGTAAATGTGTAATTTGTCCACTAAACTGGACTATTAGTGAGCTGATGCTACTGCGGCTCAAACTTTCCATCCTCTCCGGGCAGCTGTGTTTTTCCAGTGAAGGTTTTATTCAAGCCGGCGTTTCTCAGAACTGCTGCTGAAACCCATTTACTTCAGCTCCAGGAAGTCAATAGCATCAGTTCTCTTTCTTCTCTGCTTTTTCTTTTCTCTCTTTCGTTAGAACTACTTGGTATGTTCACAACGTTCCTTGGCCATCAGTCTGTTTATCAGTCTTTTCGTTGCATCTTTCTTTCCATTTCTGACGTCTGTCCACATGTTTCAGGAAGGATTTTACAATGAGAAATGATTCAAGTGATTGTTGTTTAGTGCCATTTATAAACTCCAGCTTCGAGTGATTGTTCATAAACGGAAACAAGAATAAAACCCAAATCATCTTGAGTAAAACTTTTGACCGTCTAACTCGCTTTTCTTAAAGTTTTCCTGTTTAGAAGATGCCATAGTTACCCATATTTACACTATCTGAGCCTGTCTCTTTCTCTGTGTATTTTTGTGCAGTCGTATAAGTGATTTTCTCGTTTTGCCCACTGATTAAGCTCATATCCATAAACAAAACGACCTCGTTTAACAGATTACAAAGGAATTACACGATCAAAGAGCAAAAGTCAGGATGTATAAGAGAGTGGGAGAGAGAGCGAGCGAGTGTGTGAGTGAGAAGGAGATTGTTTGTGTGTGAGATGGAGAGAGAGGGATACAGCTCTTGCCCTGCTCTGTCTGATATCGGAATCCATTTTGTGCTGAATGAACGTAACAACTAATCCCGCCCTCTGGTACAGGCCTCAGGGTCTCTAACACACACTCACACACACACACACACACACACACACACACACACACACACAGCAGACACACTGAGCATTTACATGCATTCAAAGAACCATCATTTTGTTGCATTCCAACATGTTTTTATAAATGCACACTGTTTTGTGAATGAATACTGACTGATTTGCACTAAATAATGTGTGCTCGAGAGGGTAGGTTGCACTACAAAATACACTAGTCACCAACTTACTTTTTTTGAAGTAGCATGCTATTTACTCTAAAATAACAATTTCATGTATATGCAGCAACATCTGAATATTATCCTTCTAATTGGGTTTCAATGAAAATGGTGTTACCATTGAACTGATTAAGTTTAATTAGATTTCAGCGGTTTTGAACTAGACACACTGTCACTTTATGGAAGCTAAACAGATAAATCATACAGTAAAGAATGTAGGACATCTTCAACATTCAGGAGGTTGTCTGTTTGTTGATGGGCATCTGCTGATAGGCACATGAGCATTTTGGCTTTACTGTCATGATTAGTGGTTAATTAGTTGTGACCAGTTTTGCTATTGCTGTAAAACGCCATTGATAACTGTAGGATGGATTATAAATTTAACTATCCAACTATAAATAGCAACTAACTGTTTAATTGATGGTTTTTGTTATCTTGTTGAATAAGCTTGTTGAATAACCTCTGCTAAAAAGGATTAGTAATGACAGATAATCTAGATTAGATGAAATTGGATTAAACTGGATCTGGATTAAAAATCAAACTACATGTTCAGTCACAGAAAAGCCCATTCAGCATGAAAGCAGGCTGTTATTTAATACAAGTTTTCCTCACTGTGTAGCACTGCCTCTGATGAACATAATGGAGTATTGATCCATGTTCATGGCCAAAATGGAGTTTAATATGACTTTTGATGATCAGCTCCACAAGCTGCCCTCTACAGATTGAGGTATTTATATATATATATATATATATATATATATATATACACACTCTAAAAAATGCTGGGTTAAAAAGGGTACTCTAATGCTGTGCTGGGTTAAAAAGGGACAACCCCAGCTATTGGGTTGTTTTGACCCAGCGGTTGGGTTCAAAACAACCCAACCGCTGGGTCAAAACAAGCCAATAGCTGGGTTATATTTAACCCAGCATTTTTTTTTAGAGTGTATATATATATTAATTTTGAGATGAATCCCAATTTAGCACATGAAGGGCTTTTAAATGAAGAAGTAGGCCTTTCTGAGGATGGTTGTGGTTAAAGTACAGTGTTGGAATGATGTTAAAGCCTTACATTGCTATAAAACTGACTGGAGTATCGTGTCCAGAAGTTTACCGTAACGCTCCGTTTGTATAATGGACCTTTGACTCGGAACTAATGAAGAAATGAGACGGAAACAACTGATGACAGAAGTTAAAGACTGTGTCAACAAACAGATGCTGTAGGCCTATGTAGAATGTATTACTTTTATTTGTCGGAAATTACAAGCTCGGTGAAAAATAATGCTTGTCAGGTCTTTCCTGAAATTGAATATTAGTAGGCCTATTTTTTTTTACCAAACATTTTATGTAGGGTAAATTTTATTAGCTATGTGAATTATTGTTATTATTATTTTTATTAATTTTATATTAGCCTGTGAAAATAATTTTGAGGCCTTCATTACGGTTTTGTGAGTTTTGGTTTGTGTGTGTGGCAGATTGTTATTTTGGCAGATTGTTCTTTTAATTAACGCTCATTTGCCCGCATCTGCCACGTGTATAGATTTAAATTAATTTTTAAGATTCAGCTTAGTTCACTCAAGGAAAAATAATACACTAGAGCTAGAGGTCAGTGGAGTTTGTTTACTGAGCGAAATGAATTTGCAGTTGGTCATTTGACAAGAGACCGCATTTGGTTCGTATTTTGACAGATCTAGGAGACGGGAGAAAAACAGTTATTGAGTGCAAGTAGTTAAAATCCTCTCGTTGTTTTTGATCAACAGTTTCTGTGATTACAGTCTTTCACTGACCATTTATTGACTGTAGTTTGGAAGCTACGAAAAGGACCGAACAGTCCAACCTGAGTCCTCATCGTGAATTTATTAATTTTTTTTGTGAGGTAAATATGTCCAATGATACTGTCTTTCACAGCTAAATTTTCATGGCATAAACTGAGTGAGATGTACGTTATATGTTTCTGTTCACCCTGTTAAACACCTAATGAAATTAACCAAATAATGTGTTTTTCCCAACAGAGAGAAAATTAATTTAGTGCACTTCATTAACTAAGCCAAACACCACGCGCTGAAACTGACGCTGCGCCCCTCCCTCTCCAAATCTGTTAGCATATAAAACACTGCCTGTGTGTGTGGTAAATGTAGGTCACATCGATGAGGACTGCGCATACTTTGTAAATATAATTATCTTGTAAACACCTTATTCCATGTTTTACAGTCTAGAGAGCCGTTACTTAACGGACGCCGACACCATATTGAGCTTCACTCACACATCCTCATCTAGATTAACTTCATTTGGCCACTTGTCAAATAGGCCACTACACAATGCAAGACAAACATCACGTTGAATTTAAGTTAAATTAAAACGTTTTTATTTTCTCTATCACTATCCTATATTTTTAGATTCACTCTATTAGCAGTTATGGTTTTAGATGTTCGATCACTGGTGCCAAACTTTATATTTATATAAAAAAAATAAAAAAAAAGCAATGCTCTGGCAAATTTTTGGGGTCGTCAGTTGTTTTTTTTTTTTTAAAGAAAGTTTTAGAAATTGCAAAATGACTAACTCTTAAATTGGATAAATTCACCATGTTTACACAGAAATGTTGAAATCGGTTATTTCTACTAGTGTTTTCGTCTTTTAAACTTTATTGGTAATTGTAACTTTTGTTAGAAATGTTTGCGTGTCGGCCAAAACATTTCGATCTTGCATGTTGATATGGTTGCAAATTAATTCAGGTTTTAAGAGTCACCAGCATATTTGTTTTAGCTTATGATTGTTGCTGCTCCAAATGACAGTTCTTATGATCTGGTGGCAGCCAGCTGCTAGTCACAGTTTGCGACGCTTTTAATCCAATGTTAAATCAATTACAGTCAACTCTGGGCCAAACTATACTGGGATGGACACCTCCTCTAAAGTTTCATTTTGCATCTGTTATTTTTATTTCTAGTTTTCCATGGATTGGTGGCGGATTTACGTGGTGGAACCATCTCGAGGAGCATCCAGACCGAACAGATGGACTCGAGCCCTGACCGGTATAGCGTGCATATGTGCATCCGCTGCTTTGCGCGTTGAGCCCTATTAAGACCGTCTACCGTGCAACTGGTGCTTCGCTCAATCCCGCGAGCCCTCGCAGACTACACAAGAGAAAGCTTCTAATCCCTCACGTGAGAGGACGGGTTCTCTCGCGCTCACATCGTGTAATTTACAGTCTGCCTGGAGGCCTTAGATATATATCTGAAACCAGACCGTGTTATTTCATAAGAGCCTCCTGCTGGGCGATTCATTTCCACAGTCACCTCGAGACCTTACAACAACCAGCTCCGTTTTGTATTCTATTATTCTGTTTTTTGGTATTCAACATTGAGTTTACGAACCATTTGTTGACTATATTTGGCTAGCCTATATTCGCTATGGTTTTATTAGCCTATCTGATTAGCCTACATTGTGCTACGTTGATCTGAATTCATCCTTGTGTTATTGGGTCTTCAGGGATCATATATTTAATTTCCTTTCCTTTCTGTTTCGTTTGCCAGAGAAACGGAGAGAGAAAGAGCCAATGATGTAGGCCTGCTAGCTCAATAATATGTCTACTTAAAATAACATCAGCCGTTTTAGCTCGCCCATTAAATGAAAATAAAATGAGGCTTCCCTTCTCCCACGTTGTTTTGCGAGTAAAACATTTATGAAGCGGAATACGTCAGTATATGTGTATGTTTGTGAGAGGATCCTCCCTTTGCGCGAGACACCGGGCGCTCGAGGCGTCTCCGTCCGCCCTTCTCATGCACAAGGGCGTGAGCCCGCGGTAATTTGGGTTAAGTAAGGAGAGCATCAGCTTTTTAAACACTTAAAAACTGCTAAAGCTCTCGTAGACACAAAAACCCAAAGACTCGAGTATTTTGCTGCTGGGGAGGGAGGAGACTGACTGGGGCTGACTTAAACACACACATTTGCACATGAGCAAAAAGTCTTACTCATAAATTGTTAAGCGTCATTAGAGATTTAATTTTCATGGGAACAATATATATAGCTATTAATATTTAGGAAATGTATATGGGTAAAACGGGTGTCCGTGTCTTTTCAATGCACCTGTGTGGCTCCTAATTTGACCGACAGGCTGATTTGAGCGATGACCCCCCCACGCGCGCCCCACTTATCATCCTAAACGTGCACAAAACACTTCCAGCATGGGTCAGACCGTCACTGTCCCGGTTCGGTTAGCGGTGAGCAGAACAGAACGGGAAAAAAAAATGTTGACTGGATTGGCTGCAGGAGAATTAAACTGAATTAAAAGTGACCGCACATCACCGATTATTACAGTATCTAAAATAGGCTAAATTAATAAAAAAAATAATGTGGTCTAATTATTGTATAGGTACAACCGATGATACAGTGGTATAAATAGGCTATTTGTATTCCATAGCATTAAAACAGTGTTTGAATTATTCGTAGATTCTTCTGCTGTTTAATGTTTTTGTGCAATATTATTTCCAAACGAGTTGTTCGATTATAATTTTAAAAAAGCATTGTGAGATGATAAATAAGAACACATAAAAGGGAAATATTCGTTCTGCCATATCTGCAATTAATTTTGCTTTCATGCAAGTGTCTTTCATTCAGTTAAACAGAAATTAAAATATTTGATAAAAACAGATTAAGACCACACTATGAAATAACAAAACAAAACGTTTAATCGTGCAATCCAAATTACAGTGACTTAATACACCCAGTAAAACTTACGTGTTGCTGAAAAAAATCCAAAAAGCAGGAAAATGGTCAAGCCGCGAGGAAAACAGAGACAAATAAAACTGGCCCTGCTAAAGAAAGCACAATCGACCTTAAAGAAATGTCCACAAAAATCATCAAAAATGTTGAAAGCGCACTTGGTTCCTTATTAGGCGAAGATACAATATTTATTCCGTGTCTCCAGGGATGAGGCTGCTCTCTCTATTGTCCTCCCTTTCCTCAATGCTGATGCTTAATTTTCAAAACTTCTATATTACCAAGGGACCTACGACATCAGCCGGAGAAATACCCAGCAAGTACAAAATCCGAGCCAGGGAGCGCTTTGTGCAGAGGGGAGGCATTTCAGCCGCTTTTACCGACTGCGCGAGGCGACGTTTCATTTTCACGCGCTATTTTGGGGATTTTTTTTTATTCATTCGTCCAACGGCGCGAGGAAATCGGGGTATTGGATCGCGAGAATGTCAGCCACATTTCCGGGACTGGTGCACGATGCGGAGGTATTTAAATTAATTTCTTATCACCTCACAAAAATCATCTAATTTAGTTTAATTTAGCGTAGCATCGCATGAAGTGAAATTAGTTTCACTTAGCACAGCGAAATGTAAGTGAAGACTTCTGAGGGGAGTTTGCTGCAAGGCGAGGAGAAATACCGTGCGTTATTTTATAGTGAAAATGCCTTTTACTGTTTGTTTTTTTTCGTGGCGAATATGGCTCTCTAGAGTTATTTTAAAAGTCTCTACTGTGATTGGAACCATTTGCTCGTTCTTTTTTTATGCATAATAATTATTAGTAGTGCAGACTCTCGTGCCTTGTGCTTACCTGCAGTGAAACGGGCGTAGAAACGGCTTTTAATGGCGTTTGCACGGATGTAGTAGCCTAATAATAATATAGTCAAATAACACTCAGTGGCAAATGATAGACAAGTGAGGGAGGAAAAAAAAACGCTGTGAGCTCGTGAAGCAGTTTGCATTGTGTTTCACGCACTCCCTCCCAGGCACGGAGAGATGACATCGCCGTCAGGTACTTTTCTAAAGACGCTTTGAGCTGCTGTGTGTGTTTGTGTGTTTGGGGAAGGTTTGAGTTTCCGCCGCGTGAGAAATGCGCGCGGATCGCTGCGAGCGCGTGTAAATGACATCCCTCATATTTTTCTCTTTTTTTCCCCGCACAGATACGTCACGACGGATCAAACAGCTACCGTTTGATGCAACTCGGATGCTTGGAATCTGTGGCCAACTCGTCTGTCGCTTACTCTTCATCGTCTCCGCTTACATATCCAGCTACCGGAACCGAATTTGCCTCCCCGTATTTTCCCACGAACCAGTACACGCCTTTACACCACCAGTCCTTCCACTACGAGTTCCAGCACAGCCACCCGGCCGTGAACCCGGACGCGTACTCGTTAAACTCTCTCCATCACTCGCAGCAGTATTACCAGCAGCTCCATCACGGCGAGCCGGCGGACTTCATCAACCTTCACAACGCCCGGGCGCTCAAGTCCTCTTGCCTGGACGAGCAGCGGCGGGAACTGGGCTGCCTGGACGCGTACCGTAGGCATGACCTGTCAATCATGAGCCACGGCTCTCAGTATGGCATGCACCCCGAGCAAAGACTGCTGCCCGGGGCGGGTCTGGGGCTGCCGCCAACGGGGCCCGATGACCTACAGGTAGCTACACCTCACCGGCATTTCTACCGTTCAAGCACAAAATACACACACTCAGCGTGTCACCACCGTCTCACACGCAGGCTGCAGAGAAGTTGACGCCTTCAGGGATGTTGTATAGTCACTTTCAGTGCCCGAACAGAAGAAATGGTTGCCCGAGGGCTTCGACAAAAAACCTGAGACATCAGGAGAGACTTAAGAGAGAAAACTCGAGGCCGAGCGATTACTTCTTTTCGGCCTTTTCGATTTCGCACAAATTAATTTAATAACGAATAATAGGCCTACATTAATATTTCGAAATAGCTAATTAAAATAAACTGATAAACACGGAAAAAAATCACAACGGAAAAAAACAGTCCGATTTGCAGAAATGCATTATTTCCCAACGTGTGAAATAAGACTTTTTTTTTAAAGCTATATTTTGAAACGTTTGGAAGCACCATCCTTTCAGTTGATTTAACTGGCGGATTTTACATATTTAATATAGTGAATATTGAGAAGTCTGAATTCGGCTGCGCGTATGTCGGGCCTCGCTGCTGTAAAGCCGCTGTTTCTTTTTCCTCTGTTAAAAGGCGGATTAAGGGCTTGAAAAAGTGCGAACAAAAGGCAAATCCTCCGCAGTAGAGCACCGTAGTTTATCCAATTTAGGACTTAATGTCAATCAACTGGTTATTTATGCACAGACATCTGAAACAGCTCAAGTTTAACCGGTGAGTCAACAATATGTTAAAATCAAAAAGATTATACAATGCTTTTAATCCTTCAGTGCGACAGTAAAGTTAAAATATATTGTTTTTGAAATAAAATATTCTAGCTAGCAGATTATATTTTGGATTTTTACGTCCTTGCATAGAAAGGAAATTCTAGTTTTAATAGTAAAATGAGTATTTAAATTGTAACATCTACGTAATCTAATTTATAGAAATAATAGAATAAAACGATTCTACAAAAGATTAGATCATAATGGAATACGGTAATGTTAAGTAAATGTACAAATTATTTTTATTGTTTTGACTAGTAATTAAAAAATAATTGTTGCATAATTACTTTTTTATTTGCTCATCGTGTTTTACAGGGCATAGGCTATTTAAATAACATGGACAAAATAAAATCAGCATTATAGTAATTATTTTATTTTGCAATAACATTTTGTCAGAAAATATTCATAAAGTTATGTTAGCACAGAAGCAGTTTTGCAATCTTGAAAATGTTTTGAATCGTAGCTTCACAAAAGATTCATTTTAGTATTGCTCTCGCGTGTTCAGGAACATTCTGCACACGCACACAAAAAAGGCCCACAGGAGAACAGACACAAAAACACAGAAAACAACACATACGTCGCGTGAAAAGGTTTTGGACCTTTCTTTGGTGCTGAATGAAACCGTGCGCTCGGTGAAGGCCGCGGAACAGATGCGGTCAGTCTCGTGCGCACAAGCGCATCTTTGAGCCGCTAAACAGATTTGGCACGCGGAACAATAGAAGCTGCCGCACCTTTAACACACGCACGCGTAATTTATGCCTGATCCGACGGGTTTGTATATTGATTTTATAATCACTTTAACTGCGGGGAAAAGAAAAATAGAGCATGAGTTTGTTAAAGGGTTATAAGAGCACGCCAGTATGGTGTCAGTATGTGAGCGTGTGTGGGTGAAATAGGCTAGGCCTATGTGTGCTTTTTTTTTTTTGAGACTGTGTCTGTCTGACTTGGCCTCCAGACTGGTCGTGGCTTGTGAGAAGGATTAACTCTTTTCTTTTGATGCGATCTAGTGTTCTTTCGGCTGATGACATCACTGATAAGAGAACGTAAAATAATCTGTTGGTTTGACATCATAATGTAACCGGTTCCGTTACCTCTGCAACTTAACTACCTGTAACCACGTGGTCTGTTTAATTTGTCACACATGCCTCTTCAAAAACCTAAATACTGATCGCCATGTTTAAGATGAGTTTATTATTATGAAGTTCATATATATGTGTATGTGTGTCTAGGGATCTGTAGACGCGCAATGCGGACTCGTGTTAAATGGACAAGGTGGAGTGATTCGGAGAGGTAAGGTCACAACACACACACATAAACAGAGAGCAAGAGAAGCACACACTCATTTAATTTCTTTTAAAAGGTGTTTTTATTTTTTATTGATTTATAATTATATTTCCACTAACGTTAGTCTTGTCTGATAATATGATTTGAATTCTTCTTTTATAATTACAGGAGACTAAGGAGGCTTTTTTTTGGTATATTTAATAGCCTACGTACTGCTTTCCAGTGACAAGACAAGGATTTACTATTTTAGCATAAGCATTTTAGCCTTTTAATTTAAAGATACTAAAATCGCGTTGGTTTTATTCATTTAAGAATCCCAAAAAAATATGTTTTATACCGACAACGGTAATAGTAATACTATTTTACTAAAAATGTAGGGAAATAATTTATTTGTAATATTTTTAAATTTTGGCTTTCCTACACTCTAAAAAATGCTGGGTTAAATATAACCCAGCGCTGGGGCTGGGTTAAAAAGGGACAACAACCGCTGGGTCAAAACAACCCAATAGCTGGGTTTGTCCCTTTTTAACCCAGCCCCAGCGCTGGGTTATATTTAACCCAGCATTTTTTAGAGTGTAATGCCAATCAACAGGCCCACTGCTTTCATTGTTAGATTGTTAAATTATTACTGTTACTGAAAAAACAGATAAATAACAAATGCAACAAAAATAATAAACATTTCAGTATCGGCAGGAAAAATGTCAATGAATTCAGCTTAATTAAATTCATATTGTATTTACATTTTGGATGCAACAATTTTTATTATTTTATATTATTTCCTCGGGCAAAATGCTGCAAATTCATATGATCTTTTACGTATTAGATAGGCTACTTTTCTCAAAACAAATATCAGTTGTTTAAAATGTATTATTATTATTATTATTGGTGATGGTTTTGTTGTCCTAGACGTTGGTGTTTCTTTTAAAATGTGTATTACCTCAAAGCATGTTTACTATTATCTTTCTAGCTGACGTCGCAATTCAGAGAAAATGGATTAATGAATTAGTCAGAGACGGCATAATTAAGGAACTATATCTGTTTCAGAAGTTCAAACTCCGATAAAACATACATTTCTCAAGGTCATTCTCCACTGAGAGCCGTTCAAGATAATCTCAGAAGAATTTCTGTATTCTCTGTCTGTCTGCCGCTGTATTTTGTAAAACATCTTGTCTTGTGCGGATGAATCGAATCGTGTTCCACGTTTCTTAATATTTTCTTAATATCAGTCGCATCTTTGTCTGTCTCTTCAAAGCAGCAGCGGATCGGAGTTTGCTATAAAGCGAACGGTGTCTTGGGCGCTTCATTTTTAATAAACTCTGTGTAGGTGTTGGGCTCGCCATCACTTCCAGTTAATGGTGTGCAGGATTTAGCCGCGAGCTCCGCCGCTCCAACCATCACAACCAATAATCATTGCTTTACCTCGCGCTCCGGTATCGATAGCTTCTCGCGCCTCAGGCGCACGCTTTGATATGTTAATGCCGCGCGGATCCAAATTCAGTGGAGATCATATTAATGTTGTTCACACTGACTGCAGCTTTGGCTTCGTTGAATATTCAGATAACCTTTTTCAAAAGAAATCAGTCAAGAAACTAGGATCCTACTTAGAAAAGTCGTCTGTGTTTTAATCATGATTATCCCTAGTAGCTTTCAGGAATTTGATCGCGCTTCACCCCGCCTTTACACGCACGCACGCACACGCGCACACACACACACACACACACACACACACACTGTGCGCGTGCGTCTGTGTTTTGGGTGATGATGAGCGTGAGGCGCGCGCGTAAACACACACCACCGCCACAATTGAAATAGAAACAGAATGACATTTGGCCTATGTCTTTTTTTCTTTAATTTTCGTGGCAAACTCGCAAAAAGCGCTTGATTCGCTTTGTGATCGCTCGCGCGCTGCCTCGGGCTACTCTCCCTCGCGCTTAAATACCCGCTATCGCCTCTGGGCCCGGCGCGCGCGACCAGACTACCGGCAATAGCTCTTTTTCAATTGCCCTTGGCAACATAAAATACAAACTACTTTGAATCAAAACATTTTGGGTGGAATTAATGTGAAGTGAACTTGCATGCTAGCAGAGATCTTGGGTTTGCCAGAGTGCTTTAGGGTGACTGATGAGGAGCAGGTTAGAGGCCTGCTAGCCAGAAAAGTCCTTCAGGAACACACACGTTCACACACTCAAACACAAATACACACACGTGGCTAAATAAGGTAGCCGAACCCATTGATTCCAGCTCTAGCTGAGCTTGTGATCTTTGCATCATAAATGGATCTAGGCATAGTATGGATTTGACATACAGTGTTTAATAAATAAACACGTACAATTTAATATGCAATTAAATGTGCAAAATACTTCTGTAGGAAACATAATGAAATATGGACATGAAATAAATACAATTATTTGCATTTTAGTAGTATTTTTAATCATTTTTATGCATGCCTGCTCATATTTAACTACATGGAATATTTGCACTTTTTAAAAATTGCTTTGTCACACCACATAACCTATCCAAATTAACTATAGAAGGCAAAAAGCTGATTAAAATGTTTTACAATTTTAACCTACCTACAATGCGTAAGCTTGTTTATATACATTTTAAGTTCATGCACATGTTATGTGTTAACCACTCCTATACAACTGCACCGCTTCAATGCATGCTTTTTGAAATAGTTGCAAAATAAAAAGCATTATGAGGGATTATGAATCATTATCAGTTGATTTATTTGCAATAATCTGATATACTGTAATTTTTATTCAATTTCTGAAGAATATATGGGTGATTTTCTCATTTGTGGCCACAAACAGAACATGCAAGCACCATTGCCGGTTATTTCCAAAGGTTTGACGTGTTGTTTGTTGTTGTGTACAGGCACGTGTGTAGTGAACCCTACAGACCTGTTCTGCTCTGTACCAGGAAGACTTTCTCTACTCAGCTCTACCTCAAAGTACAAAGTCACCATCGCTGAAGTCAAACGCCGCCTCTCTCCTCCAGAGTGTCTCAATGCTTCACTACTCGGTGGGATATTAAGAAGGTAAGAGATGCACTTTAAACACATGAAACTCATAAACTGGAATGCACACGTTTGGAATTTTGGAATACTAGATCTTAAACACCTGAAAGCATCCAATTCTGAACCAAGTCTAAGAGAAGCACAGCTGTAGTGTTTATCGCTACACGTTTACTCACAAAACCGCCAGTTTAACAAAGATCTCA
Source organism: Sinocyclocheilus anshuiensis (assembly GCF_001515605.1). Lineage (NCBI taxonomy): Eukaryota > Metazoa > Chordata > Actinopteri > Cypriniformes > Cyprinidae > Sinocyclocheilus > Sinocyclocheilus anshuiensis. The sequence continues at coordinate 3,296,359 of NW_015544213.1, read as the reverse complement.
TGCATGTTTTTTTGCCAACTCCAGATTTCCTTGAATTCAAGTAATAGCAGAATCAGGGGTTACAATTATTAAAGCAAAATAATTTCATGTAGGTAATGAAAATGAAGAATATTTTTTTTATTTAGTTCATTGGCAAAACAAAACTCAAGACAGAAAGAGGAAAAATAGACGGGACATGGAGTCCTGGACATTTAATCCAGAGATAAAAAAAGCGAATGTGGCTGGAGAGAGATTGAATGAGAACAGTGAAGCTGAGGTTCCATTATAGATGAGGGACACAGACTGGAGAGCAGAAATGAGGCCAGTGACGAGAAGGAAGGAGAAACACACACACTTATACACACACATTCACTCACTCACTCACTCACTCATTTTAAACACAGGAGAACACATGCTGGTAAAGCTCAGGTTCATTAACGCCTGCAGAAACAAAAGAATAGCCAGAAAAGCATTCAGAAAAATGGAATATTTATTATTGAATAAATATTTGATTACCCTTTATATACATTATAGCCTAAATAAAGCCAACGCTTGGGCAAAATAAGCATTGTGGTCCTGTTTAGTCCTAAATGGGTGAGGACTCGTTTTAGTTGTCACACAGCTACAGTTCTCATGTGCTCACTTGGAAATGTAGGTTTGTAGAGTGTTAAGGTTTAATAATGTAAAAGTGCTTTGGAAAAAAAATGGACTGGGTGAGAAGGGCATGCAAACGCTCTTCAGTGGATATGAAATGCGACATATGAATTGCATGTAAGTGTGTTGCTGATGGACTTTCTCCATCTGTGTGGGTCAGGGCCAAGTCAAAGAACGGCGGTCGGTGCCTCAGGGAGAAACTGGACAGGTTGGGACTCAATCTCCCAGCAGGCCGCAGGAAAGCAGCGAACGTCACGCTGTTGACCTCTTTAGTGGAAGGTATGGATTCATTTGTGCTTGTTTTTTTTAATAATGCCACCTCTTGCTTATCAAGTTCATGGTTGTTTTCATATGCATGCTTTTGTTTCTAACATTGAATACTGACTTGATTTGATGCTGGATGTTTGTACAACGACTCATTTTATGAATTTGGTTTGTTGAAGTTGTTTAAAGGAAGCAGAGATAAAATATGATGCAAAATGTGAGCAACTTGTTTACATTTTCATTCCGTTTTATTTCATATCTAGGACCTGTTGAATGCATTTTTGCAATTCAACAGGTTGTAAGCGTAATGCATCGGGTTTAGTTTCTTCATATTTGTTGTGGGTGAGCTCTTATTAACATTGAAACAAATCTATTCTGGCATAAAATACGTCTGAAATATTTTTAGTCTACAGACAAAATCTCTATTACTCAAGGGAAGAGTTTAAGTATTAGAATGGCGTGAGACAGATTGATGCAACATCTATGCAATTTTTTAGGCAGTATTTAGAGAATGAACTGATTTCCCGGCTTAATTCATCCCTCATCTTCCTCCTCTGTGTGTGTGTGTGTGTGTGTGTGTGTGTGTGTGTGTAGGGGAAGCGCTACATCTGGCTCGGGACTTTGGCTACACCTGTGAGACAGAGTTTCCCACCAAAGCGGTCGGGGAGCATCTCGCCCGCCAGCACACGGAACCAAAGGAACAGAACGCGCGCAAGAAAATGGTGCTGGCCACCAAGTAAGACAGCAAATCTTTAGTACTTTTAGCCAAATGAGTTTATATATACCACTTTATTGGATGTACATTTTAACTCTTGAATAATAAATTAAATAATTTATAATAAATAAATTCCTAAATGAGACCTTCAAATGCACCAAATGTGATTTATCTAGTGCAGTCTGGCTACATAAGGACTCATCTTCAAAAGCAGATGCACCTTAGGGAATGAGGATTTATCATTGAGGATTGGAGGAAAGCATGTGTGTTTGCATGCGTGTAACATATGAAAACTACGATCTCATTAAATCTCCTCTATGCATTAATTATGAGGAACGCTGCTTTGGTTTGCGTTTTGGTGATGCGTCCTTGTAACTGTTTGAATGGCTGTGTGTCTCTGCAGGCAGATCTGTAAGGAATTTCAGGATTTGTTAAGTCAGGATCGATCTCCGCTCGGTTCCTCTAGACCAACACCTATTCTGGACTTGGACATTCAGAGACATCTAACACACTTCAGGTATAAAGCCAAAACCTGTATGCAAAAATAGAGCAAACCTCCACCTTATGTGAAAGTAATCGTAAGACTGAAAATTCATTAGCCGATATAAGTAACAAAAGTGTAGTAAATTGTAAAAGTATTTGCATTTATGATTACAATAATAAACTAAAAAATATGATTCAAGCAGCGTAACTGACTGTTATTGTTCAGCTAAAATAACTGGAAGCCAGTGACACCGGAAGTCTTGCACATATGAATATGCTAATGAAAGTATTGTTATTAATCACCATTTTTATTATCTTTTTTAGTCTGATCACGCATGGATTCGGTACGCCGGCAATTTGCGCGGCACTTAGCACCTTTCAAACCATTCTCAGTGAAATGCTTAATTACCTGGAGAAACACTCTGCCAATAAGAGCATGGGAACTCCAGACACCAACCAGATCAACTCCAACTCGGACAAAACACTGCGCAAAACCACCGAGGCACTGATGAAAGACGGCAAAATCGAGAAAACAGAATGACTCTGACGCAGGAGTGGCTGCTTTCCCACTTCCTGATCTGAGCCCTGATGGGCGGGCCTCGTTCAGGGCGTGGCTACTAGGGGCGGGGTTACGGGGTTTTTATTCCATATGCGTTTATTTATATAACTGGCATAACTTCCTATGACCTCAGCTTTCCCTGTATGAGAGTCTGTCTGTATGTACAAACCAGTCACGTCATTCTCACTGCCCGGCGAACACAAACCATTTTATAAGTTATTGAAGAAGTTATTTTGCTTAAAGTTTGTCTGTATGTAATTAGTTTAAATAATGATTTAAAAAAATGCAATCTTTTATCTATCTTTTATTAAAAGACTCACATTCCATTTCTGGCAAGACCTAATTTGAGGTCAGTTTGAGACTGTAAATCACGACAGGTAACTTTCCCTGTTAGTTACTGTATATTGTGCATGTTAAACTTTGTACACCATCTGAAACTGACATTCCCCACTGTTGTTCCAGAACACAAACTCTTGACTGCATTTGTAAAAAAGTCATATATAAATATATAAATTCAATCTTTTCTTGTAGGCTTTGAACTACATTTATGAAATAACCTTAAATGCAAACTACTGGTGTTCAATAAAGCATATTGCTCAAAGTCTTATATTAACTCACCTGACTGGACTTGAATCCTTGTGCCTCTTCTCGAGTATGAATCATATTTTATGTGCATTTGCAATGGATTTGACACAGACAACACCTTATTGATTCATCTGACACATACTTCAACTTAACCTGCCAAAAAATCTCACTCATCTGCTTCTGTTCATGTGGTTTTACTAGACAGCAAGTTTTTGGCTGACCTGCCTCTCAAGCATTTCCTTCTGGAGATCTAGAGTACCTTCCTAGAGCAGCTTTTCAATGAGCCTGAAGGCCGTGATTAGCTGGTTCTGGTTTGTTAGACTTGTAAATAAACGCTGCAGGAAAGTAGGCCTACTTGCTTTACCTCAGTCTCACACTTGTACTTAATTCACAGAAAATGAAAATACCCAGTGAACGTAAAATACTGAATTAAAATAATAAAAGAAAGCAGCTAGCTTTATTTATACAATTATTGGATTATATCAATTCTAAAAAACAATCACAATGCAGCTAAACCTGATTCTTTGGACTACAATGGAATATACATTTAGGAAAAAATGGTTGATGTAGAATAAATAAGCACCCAAACAGAACAGATCATTAACAGCACAGAAAGACCAACACGACGCTGCACCGGAAGGCTTTACAAAGTCAATAACCGACTGACAGGTCGATGCGAAGCTTTGCACAAGATAAAAGAGATTCGCATTCATATTCAGTTTTTTTGTTGTTATTATAGGAAACAGCTGTCTGATCTCAGTAGCCTACTTTCAATAATCAGCGACCAGTCAACGTTAACGAACGTAGCCTAAATATCCTATCCCAATAACACCATCTTAGGAAAACCCAAATAGCCTTGACGCATAATTAGCGCATTTATTGATCACGAGTGTGTTTTATCAATTTGGGCAGTTCTAATGCATGTGTGACGTTCAATACTTAAATTTCCGCTTTCATTTAATACGCTAAGACATAGACTCGACCTAGTTTACGCGGTGAGTAATTAATTAAGATCAAAAAGTATAATGCAAATGAAAAGTCTTCATGAGAAAATACAGAGAAGCCAGGCTACTCACAACCAAACAATTGGCACTTATTCTATTTAAACAAACATCCATTTTGAAAGTAAATGTTATACTCAACCGATCTATAGCCAGACTGTTCCAGCAGAGTCAAATAATCATAAATAATAGACCCCACAACTTTATTCAGATAAAACGAAGGTCTAACTATATTATATAGTTGTACACGCATGCACTAGATGTTGATATTATAGGCTATAATTATTGCTTTTGAATTGGTGTAGCCTACCAAAAGGTCCAACCATAAACATTTAGCCTATTTAGGCTACCTAGTGACCACCATCGATTTTTCATTGTATTTAAACAACAATAATTGGCTAAACTATTCACATTAAAATAAATAAATAAATAAGTAAAAAGTCTACTTTATTAATAGTTTTTACGAGTAAGGACATCCCTGAATTTCACAGGATTTTTTTTTTTTTTAACTCAGATTTTACTGGGCAAATTTCCACACAGAGAGAACTTTAAAAGTCCAATGGGAAACGTGTTTGTGAAGATTATTATTTGTACGAGTCATCGTACAATCTGGAACAATCTGAAGCATCTGGACTTGGTTTATCATAAGACTTTCTTCCCTCTTTTGAAAGTCTTCAACAGAAACACAATGGATCTTTATTACGTTACTCGCGCGCTATCTTGTGGCCAGCATGTGTAATTGCAGGCAATGGTTGAGCTCGCACACACACGCACACACACACACACACACACACACACACGCACCGTTAAAATTATATAATAAATGTAGTGTGCATATAAGTGTTCACATATTTTTTATTAGGTGTGCACATTTTAATTTTAGTAAAAAATGTGGACACCTATAACAATACCAAATGTAATAATTCTTTAGTTTTTTTTTTATATTCTCTGCTTTTATGATTTGAAAATGTGACAAAAACATGTTTTTGCAAAGTTTGTGCACACGTGCATGTGTGGGAATCTATGTGTGCTCATGCGTTTTTGTGTTCTGTGAGAATTTTAATGCGTGATTATGTTGAATTTTAATCAAAGTCTGTTCAGAATGAGCTCTCAAACTGTTTGGACATCTGTCATGGCCTCTAGACATGCCCAGAGTGAGCGTGAGTGTGTGTGTGGCTCTGGCACTGTCTCTGCGGCAGCATGGCTGCTGAAACATTAATCGCAGATTATTTTCACTCTTCCATACGTCAAGCAGCATCTTAATGGCCAATGAAACAGATCTGAGAAACTGACATGAAACTGGGTCAAGATCAGTGAGCTCAGTTAAAATGTCCCACAGTATAGTGACCTCTTGTGCAGGAAGGGGGAATTGTTCCTTTTCTACATGAACAGAAACATTGGATCGGTGGCTGCAACTGTCTGTCATACTGCAGCATCTTAGTATGTTAGTATGCTTTTAAATATATTAGTCTCCAATCTTTAAATGCAAAATTATAAGTAAAATTGTAAGTGCTTGTGTTGAATTTCTTACTTAACCAAAAATTACAGCACTGAAGTTAATTACACTGCATGGAATAAAATAATTTAAATGATTAATAATGTAATTATTCATTCTACCTTCATTTTAGTTTTGTGTTTATTTTATTTTTTATATTTATTTTTACATTTTATTTGAGTTATTAATGACAATTAATTACAATCATATTTTTGTATGTTTGTTACCTTTAGTAATTTTGCTGTTTCATGAATTGTTTGTGTTGCGTAATTGCTTTATTGTTTACATGTTGCAGACAGCAGGCTATTCTAATGGCAGGCTCCCTTTGTGGCAACTTTTGCCCACTATATGTATCTGCTACTGGGGCATGTTGTCACAAAAAATCAACGGTTACACTTTACTTGAAGGGGTGTGCATAAGACTGACATGACACCTTCATAATCATGACATGACACCTACATAATCATGACATGACACATGTCATGAATATGAAGGTTTTTTTATGCATGTTTATGACAACTGTCATTAAGTGTGATTCGCTCAGTTATGTAATTTTTAATGCAAAGATGACGTTGTTTGAGATGTCTTTGTTATGGGCTATGGTTAGGGGTAAGGGTAGGGGTAGGGTTAGGTTAGGGTTAGGTCAAATAATGTCATATTTGCATTAAAAATGACATATGAGCGAATGACACTTAATGACAGTTGTCATAAACATGCATAAAACCTCCTTCATATTCATGACATGTGTCATGTCATACTTATGAAGGTGCCATGTCAGTCTTATGCACACCCCTTCAAGTAAAGTGTTACCTCAACTTGTGCTCAATGACCTGTAGCCTATTTTTCCTGAGCAGTAATGATGTTCAGTAGACAGGGTTTTTTTTTTGTTTTTTGTTAAGACTTTAAGATTTGTCTTTAGAAACTGATAATGAAATAAACCTACCCTAAAAAATATATAGCTATTTCCAGGAGTAAATATATACTATTTGCAGGAGTAAAAGCTGTAATAATTTTACCTGGTCTCCCCTGCTTATAACTTTACATAAACTATGTTTTATTTAGTTTATTGTTTCCATTTATTTATTATATATTTATTTATTTATTTGGAAGGACTTTTGGTTTAGGGACTTTTTGTCCGCCATATTCAGGTAAGCTTTTGCTGTTGTCTAATGTCAGTCTTTGGAGGATTTGTGTGTTTTTGCATAGTTTTAAACGCATTTTTTGCGGAAATTATCCAAAAATACGGTAAAACGTTGTTGGTGAGTGCTACACCGACAGGACAATTTTTTAAATGCTTAAATAAATATTGATAAACTTACGTGTAAACAACGTGTCAGATCTCATTCCCAAATACATCTTTAAAATAAGTCAAAACAAGGCAAACTAATGTTCGTTTATGATTCAGGTCATTGCAGCAGTGCTGAAAAAAAGTTCACAGTAACGCGTTAGTTCACAATGTGATCGCTTGATTCGATTTCAGATCCTCTTACTTTATTTTAGTGTTTGCCTCAGTTCTGATTTGCAGTTATTAATCGCTTTGCTGTGTGATTTAATAATTCCTTTAAGAAAAAGGGAGATTTTTCAAATGCTTAGCGACGATTCATTCCAACCTACTTAAGAATCAATTCCGTTCTATTTTACCGCCTGATCACGTTTAACTAGAAAACAGTTTGATCCTTCAGAACTTTCTTTACAGCTTGTCCGAGATTAGCAACAGTAACCAAGGGGCGGGGCTTTGTGAGGGTCAGGCAGGTGTGTTAGAGCGGGGCTGAGACTAAACTCTGCAGGAGCTGGAATGAGCACCGCATTTCTTTTAGAAACCGTGAGTATCACGATAACATGAAGTTTAGTACTGTTTGACCTCGTCTCAAACTGAGCTGAAACGTTTTGTTCTTCTATTTCCAGTCAACCTGAAACGAGCTTGTTGTTCTCTTTTCAGTGTTTAAGTCAGGGGTGCCCAAACTCGGTCCTGGAGGGCCGGTGTCCTGCAGAGTTTAGCTCCAACCCTAATCAAACACACCTGAACCAGCTAATCACGGTCTTACTAGGCATACTAGAAACTTCCAGGCAGGTGTGTTGAGGCAAGCTGGAGCTAAACTCTGCAGGACACCGGCCCTCCAGGACCGAGTTTGGGCAACCCTGGTTTAAGTAGTACGTGTTTAACTGACCAGCAGGGGGCGCACTGGACTGGCTCTCATCACTGCTGCATCGCTGTAACTGTATAAGAGGCAGCTGTGGACATCTGACCTCGCTTTCTTGCTAGTGTCTTTGAGGTAGGCTAATGTTTGCTACAGCAATGAGGAGATTTGTAGCAAAAACAGAACCCTCGCGTTTCGCTTATTCAGTGATTAAACAGTCGCACAGCACAGTAGTCTACCCTTATAGAGAGTTTACCAAGCCGCCTTTTCCAACTGTTTATTGACTTTGCAAGAATGACTTTTGAAATTATATATCAAAGCTATTGATTATTTTAGGTTATGTGGTTAATGCTTTTTATTCTGTTTCCTATAAATAACACGTTGATTCGGTCCTGTAAAATGGCAGACCGCCATTTCATCTGCAGTTGATGATGGAGCTGGAGTCTCAGCGAATCCCCCGCAGCAGCTTTTACATGCAACCCAAAGTCAACACACTTAACGTCAGACTTTCACTGTATCAACGCAGTTACAGCACACGCAGACAAACACCGTAAAGGTGAATCGGGAATTTTTCTACGAGCTTTACGTTTTCGATGAGTGAGTGAGAGAGAGAGAGAGAGAGAGAGAGAGAGAGAGAGGGAGAGAGAGTTGAGATCTTCACTCTTCACATGAATGCACTCGTTACGCAGGGATCAGCGCGCGAACATGCTGTGGAAACTGGTGGAAAATGTCAAGTATGAAGATATATACGAGGTAACGAGAAGACAAACTGCATCTGCATCTGTTTTTTCACTGTATGATTTATATAACGACAAAGAATTACGTTGAATTTGTCGTGTTTGTATTTTTTCTAATAAGTTTTGTCTCTTATTGATAGGGGGTTTATGCTGGTTATTTAAATAAGGAAAAAAAATCAAATGTAAACGTTCGATTTAGAAGCATTTTGTCATATTCAAAACAATTCGTTTGTTCCCCAATTGCTTGTTATTTTTGTATCAACAATGTAGTGATTTTAGCAGGTTACCTTATTTCCTTTAAAAGTATTTTTCATTTGCTTACAGTAGAGTTTTTAATATTATAACTTTACAAATTATGAAATTTGTGGGAAAAAATCTGTAGTCTGAAAAAATCTGAGCCTGCCATCGATTTATTAATAAGAGAATCGCATCTACAGAAGGAGAGGACGCAGTGTCACGCGTGGGAGTCCCGTGGATTCCCCTGAATGGGCTCGAGCTCGTGGTGGTTTTTGGAAAAGCCTCGCGGGATGCCGACCCGGAGAGTCACACATGGCTTTTCTCTCACAGTCACCGTCACGCGTGTAATTAAACACTTCGACCCCAGTCCGTGAAATCGACCATTATACGAGCTGTTTAATGGGGCACCATTAGTGGAGGACTTTAAACTGTCACCCAGAAACCATTTTTAAAAACCTGTTTATGCTTAATTTTTAAAACTTCACCTCTTTGGACAGTTTAAACCGCATGAGTGTTTGTGTAATAGGCTATTGTTATCGTGAAGTTCATGTTTTTGCTTATCAAAGACCTGGGCCTGCTTAAACACACATGCATGTGAAACTATGGTGAATATGGAATAACAAGGGCATAGTTATGGTTAATGTGGTAACCTACAGGGGCTCCAAATTACGCTTTTATATAGGCTGTAGAAGTAGTCTAGGCTGTCTAACGTTATATGGTGGAATCCAATTTTGATATTGTGAGTAAGAGTCTGAATAGCTATGGTGAGTATGATGTAGTGATTATAATGCATAGCCTAATAAAGTATGTGAGAATATGAATGAGGCCTCTGTCCATCTGCCTGTTCAAAGCAGCTGATTCCGGCGATTCGTTTGTTCTGGCTGGAGATAAATGGACTGTGCACACACAACAATAACATAAAAGACGACAATAGCAAAAGAAAGAGGTCCGGACCCGTGCATGCCGGACCTCAAACAGAGAGGGGAATAAAACAGAGCACGAGTGTTTCCTCCTCCTGAATGAACGTCACTTACAGCAGCAGCGCCTTCACGCTCCGCTGCTCCCCACTGCTTTAAGTATTCCCGCAATATTAGAGGAGTCATGAATAACAATTATTCTGAGGAGGTGTAGCGAGGCGAACGGACGGAGCACCGCACACTGGATCAGAGCGCCGGATCGGGAAGAACAGAACCGAGACCTGGACGAACAGGGCTGTGTAAGAGAAACCATTTGAGCTGGGGAAGAAAAAACAAAGTTTTGCTCCGTGTGGTCATGAGGAGTTGAGAAAGGAGCGCGTGTTTCTTCAGGCGAGCGTGTGTCGTGCAGTCGCGTGTCCTTCTGCTCTAAACGAGCTCGCATTTTTTTGTCCAGATGTTAGTGCACACCTATTCCTCCACGGTGAGTCTGAGAACACCAAGAAATATACTTTCTTGTTGCTGCGTGGTAGAAAGGTAGCATGCGGGTTTTGCTTATTATGCTGCGAGCTTAGGAACTTAAATCCTGCGTTCATACCTTGTTTTAGATGTTTTGTGAAGTTACTACACATGATTCAGTCAGAAAATATGTTTTGAAAGCTTTTGTACTTTCTTGGATCACAGCGAGCGCCGATATATAGGCTATAGCTACCATTAGTCTTTCCATATCGTTGGATTCGTTTCCATTCAAAACATCCAAAAAGTTTAGGCTATTTTTTTTTAGTAGAACACTAAAACTAATGGTTGGTTTGTAATCGTATTTATATTCTGTTCTCGTTTGAAGGACCGCCATGATGGGGTACCGAGCCACAGTTCCAGACTGTCCCAGCTGGGTTCGGTCTCTCAGGGTCCGTACTCCAGCGCTCCGCCGCTCTCTCACACACCTTCCTCGGACTTCCAACCGCCGTACTTTCCCCCGCCGTACCAGCCGCTGCCGTATCACCAGAGTCAGGACCCGTACTCACACGTCAGTGACCCGTACTCCCTGAACGCTCTTCACCAGCAACAGCAGCACCCGTGGGGCTCCCGTCAGCGGCAGGACGTGGGCACGGAGAGCGGAGGTTTACTGCCGCAGCCTCGAGCCTCTTTACCGCAGCTCTCGGGTCTGGACCCCCGGCGGGACTACTCGGCCGTGCGCCGACCGGACGTGCTGCTCCACTCCACGCACCATGGGCTCGAGGCGGGAATGGGAGACGGTCTGTCCCTTCATGGCCTGGCGCACGGCATGGAGGATATGCAGGTTGGTTATGATTTTTGTTTTTTGGCTTGGAAAATAACCTCTTTTGTCGGGATATAAATTCCACAAAGATGTGAAATAAATCGTTTTGAATTTTTATTTTGCGGTTAGAATGACCTAATAAATTTGTTTAAACGAATTCATTTAAATTTTTATTATTTTTATCTTGTATTTTATATAATGTCAGTAGCTCTATATGACATAATTCCGTAGGCTATATTTTTTAGGGAGTTTTCTGACCTGTTGACATTTTCTGTGACACGTTACAAACATTTTTACCATATCCTATAGCCTATGAATAAACGCAATCCAAGCTCTTTAGCATATGTATGAATAGTAGTAGCCTAGTAAATACCCTAAAGGCTTGCTTGTTATTCGAAACAATATTCTGTTGCCGTTGTAATCACATTTTGTTTTTTGAGACCATATTTTCACGTCATAAATAATATGTAAATACATTACAGTTAGGCCTGTGTTGAGGTAAACTGCTGTTAACTTAAAATTATTGTTGCAATTGCTAAAAATTAAAACTTCACGGAGCCATCGTCTGCTCGGTTCACATTTCTAACCATCTGTTTTTTGATCGATATAGCCTGCACACATCATATCTAATTTCGTCAATTGACAGTTTCTGCGTAATCTAAATGTTAAGATAAGGCCTGTCCCTGTTCAGCTGACTGGACAATGATTGTCTGCCACTCTTCCCAAAATGATTATAAAACGTAACTGACGTAGGGCATAACTGATATCTTATTTTTATTTTATTTTTTATTTTTTAAAAAGGAAGTTTGTTTACATTTTTTTTTTTTTAATTAGGCTAAATCCAGAGTAGTTTACGTTTCCTGATAAATTAATTCATAAAACTTGCATGGAAAATTGTAGTTTTGCATGAATTGTTAGTGAAAACAATGGTATGAGACCTAAACTTAATTAAAAAGCATTTTTCAATTGCTTATGTTCACTATTTGAATCCATGTTTGTTTGTTTGTTTGTTTCATCCTCGATTGGAAATACGTATGCATGTATTTTTGTCAATGTCCCCGGTGGAATCTACTGGTATTTTCATAGCTAAACAGAAGGTCATTATCCGGAAGTTGTCTGAATATTTATAATTGACTGTAGCGTTTGTTCAAAAGTTAAATGTTTTCTCATGATGCCTTTTTAGGCCTTGGAGGACGCAAACAACGGGATGAACATCCTGGATCAGTCCGTTATTAAAAAAGGTAAATGGGAAAATGGCTGGAAGAATTATGCCAGTGCTGTTTAATTATTTGATAATTTCATGTTTTTCAACGACCACTGGGTTTTTGCAAAAAAAAAGTGCTGATAGAAGGAATCACTGTTCTATGGATTTAGGGCAAAAAGTCATTTCAGGTGAATACACCTTAGCACACCTTTTTACGCATGCGCTCAACCTCATTCGGTATTTAAATGATGTCTCCTGCCTATTCTCTTAACCTTGGACGCTCAGCCAAAGCAAGTGGAATTGGAGGCCTTTGAATATTGTTAGAATCATCGTCCTACTGTTATAATCGAACTACGAGGAATTTAGTGTCGTTATAATAATCGACGTTATAGATAACGTCTATTATAGGCTTAAGTTATTATCAGTTGTCTCTTTTCTTTTATTCATTAAAACAGTAGAACAAATTCCAGATTTATGTCTGTCTGTCTCTTTTTTTTTCTGGGAACATGTAATCGACACTTAAGCGACACTTTGTTGATATAATTTCTCCTCGGAGGTTTTGACATATTTACTCCTTCATGCAGTCAGTAAGAGCTCCAGCAACACTCCCTGGGCTCGTGTTAATATTTGTCCGTTATGAGGGACGTTTGCCGGTAATTTAGTTAACGGAACACGGGCCTCCCAGAAGAGACGGCCTTTAAGTGGCCGCTGTGATGGATGGTTTTCTGAGCGCAGATCTCGTGAGCTCGTTTAGAGCTCGTTTTCTGCATTATCCCCTGTAGAGATCTCCGTGGGCTCGAGCGCTCGTTACCCCGTTAGCGCTTAAGTTGGTAGACATCTTTTGACGGTCAGCTAGTGAGTTTGTGTGTTGAGGGGAGGGAGGGGGGCTGATTTGAAAAATAGGTGGTTAATGTTATTAGCATGTGTCCATCACCAATCGATAATATAATAAATGAGTGCAGAAGTGTTGAAATGTCACTGTGGAAGCTGAGAGGAAAATGTAACTGAATTGAATAAACGAAAGGAAAGGACTAAATCTCAGCATTTCTAAGTGTAATGCTAGCATTTTAATCACGTTGGAAACTGCAAAACATTACCGGACAAACTGAACCATATATGTTTTTTTAACGCCGTTGTTGGCAACATGTTTAGATAAATCTATTTAAGAACAAAAAAAATACTACCGGCTTTCCGCAGTGTTTGCATTTACGGACAGTTCTGGCTTGCTTTCTATTGTCCGTGGAATTAACGTATGAAAGCAGGAGCGCGTGCGGGGTGACCCGGGCCAGCCGAGGGCTCGAGCTCACGGCGCTTTCATGTGCCAAGATTTCACATTACATAATAGGAACCAACATGCCTGGGCTGTTTGTGACTAGTCTTAGATATTATTTAAAAATAATAACAGCTCTTGCTTTACCACTATAGCGCCATTTTGCGAAGCAAATATAGCCTACCTTTAGTGTTCAAAACGCTTGATCAAATCATAATTTCCAGTAAATTTGAGTAGGTCTGTATTATAAGACGTATCTCAGTTTTCTGTGTCTCTCGCACAGTTCCAGTTCCACACAAGAGCGTCGCTTCTCTGATGATGAACAAAGACGGTCTAATCGGCGGGATCACCGTAAACGCCAACGAGGTCTTCTGCACGGTTCCCGGCCGCCTGTCGCTTCTTAGCTCCACATCCAAATACAAAGTGACGGTCGGCGAGGTCCAGCGGCGCCTCTCTCCGCCAGAGTGCCTCAACGCCTCGCTGCTTGGCGGGGTTCTACGGAGGTGAGAGCATCGATAAATCAGCCAGAATCCACATTATAAGCAGAGCAGAGGTCAATGGATTGGTGCTTTCAATTTGAAACTCATAAACATCAGGGTTATGGCCACATCTGCAGTTTCTGACGGGACGTTGAATAGGCTAGCCTATTTGGACGCTGAACAATTTTTTTTGTTTTTTTTGGATTTTGAAATGACTCCTGCCAATAACATGTCTGATTTTGAATGTTCACTTTTCATGGTGTATCTTTGCTGTCAATCCGTCATGAAACAATCTAATTATGCCTGCGCTATCCTCAGAGCGAAGTCGAAAAACGGCGGAAGATCACTGAGGGAAAAGCTGGAGAAAATCGGCTTGAATTTGCCCGCGGGGAGACGCAAAGCAGCGAATGTCACTTTACTGACGTCTCTAGTAGAAGGTAAAGCAGGACATCTGATTCTTGTTTCTTATTTAGATTTTTTTTCACCGTGTTTGGGAATTTAGGCCCTTCAAGTGAGCAAAACAATGGACAATTATAATGGAAAACAAGTAGCCTACGGATTAAAAAAAAAAACGTATAGTTTATCAGTTTAATCGAACAATTTTACATTTTAAGCCTAAAATTAACATTTGAATTTACGAATGAACCACGAACATGTAAAATGAAATTTTATTGCCTTGGGAGTTTCTCTAATCTGATTTATTTTCCTTAGGCGGTGCAAATAGTTAACAGATGCAGAAACAGTAAAACGACATTTTAACCAGTAGGCTACAGCTAATTTTATATAATTATTGTTGTGACTGTCTGATTGTTCCTGCACCGCAATTTTTCATTTGCTTAATAGGCTGTCTCTCCTTCCAGTTCAGTTGCAGCTACAGCTGTAATTTAGTATAAAATTATTTTATTAAGCGAAGATGTGGAGTAATTCCATTTTACCATATTGTGTTTATTTTTCATTTCCAGGAGAAGCTGTTCATTTGGCTCGGGACTTCGGCTACATTTGTGAAACTGAATTTCCCACAAAGGCCGTGTCTGAATATCTGAACAGACAGCATACGGATCCAAACGAACTGCACTCACGAAAGAACATGCTGCTCGCCACAAAGTACGTACACAACGTGTCACAATGTGTTTTTTGCGTGTTTAACTATGATTTATGCATTCGTTGCTTTCATTGGAAGCTGGTGGTGTAACAGCTTGCCGCCCGCAACTGAACAAATGTGTAGCCACATTTCGAGGTGAATGTAGAATCCATCATGGATTGTCGTTTTGATAGCTGTCCGCTTAGTGCCTGGTGCGTTTTGACACGTTTAGCTGGTTTCTAATGAGGCAGTTCAGGTCCAGCAGAAACACGCGTCTCTTATCCATCTCAGCCTGGCACCGAGCTAGAAACAGTCTTAGAGTGCCAGCTTTCCCCTTGAAGTTTTGCCTAAGGTCATCCCTCCTCCCTCGCCTCACCTTTCACAGTCTGTCTGTCAAAGACCCGTCAGTCAGCCCGCGCCCCCGCCCCTTCACGCTGTGCTCTCCCGACTGGACAGCAAGACTGTTTGTGGCTCTGAGACGCGAAAACGAATGTGGGTCAAAATCTGACAAGTCCAGACAACTGCAGATGCCGCAGCAGGGCTCTGCAACGCTGCCAGTCGGAGGCATTTGAACTGTTTGTCACAAATGACCTTTTAAAGATTGAAGTATGATCGTTTGCTCAGAGTCTTATTTGAGATTACACTGCACCTCAAAGCATTATTATTATGAACAGGACACAAGTAGTTTTGGGTGCATGCTGTGAAAAAGACAAGAATTTAATATGAATTCAATTGTCTTTCTTCATTTGGGAAATTATGACTTAATTGATTTTAAATGTACCTTGCAAGTTTCAGATAATTATCTGAATGACATTGCTGATCATATCATTATTGGATGTTCACTGGTCACAATAGGCAGTTTCAGAAAAAACATGGAGGTCAAATGTTGAGAGGTCATTAGTATATGTCAGGCCATCTTGGCACATGGCTAAAATATCTGCCTGTATTTTTCTATGATTCCCCAAAGCAAGAAAAGCATGAATATTGAGAGCACTACCTCTATCAGGAAGTGAAATATGCTGAGAACAGAATATTCCCCAGTAGTAACAGAAAAAGACACTCTCCCAGTAGACTGAAAGTTAAATCGATGGCTTTATTCTAATTGACGGGCTTTGCTCTCAGAAGCAGAAATATGCAGGCTTTGCTCTGAGGATTTCAAGTTCTGTATCTCTTTTCTTCATATGTATGGACAGTGAACACTGGAGAGTTTCATTTAAAGTAGACATCAGCCTTTTTTAAAAATTGTACAAATATTTTTTGGAGACCTTTTGCTCGCAGTGGGATTAGGGGATGGGAAACATGCATTTTACCCATGATTCCCAGGGACGCCACAGAGCTTCTGAACTATTGCAAGCTTGAACCTGTCCGAGCACCTGTTATCTAAGTGTTTTCTATTACTCAAGATAATTAAGAGCATCTTAAGCAATCACATCATCATTATGTGAGACACTGAGATGAACAAACATGGGTGTGATATGAACTAAGGCTTTTGTAATATTTTGGTTTACTTTTTGATCTGTGAGAGCCTAACGTATCAAAAGTTTTCATTTAATATTTTTTCATTTTATCAATTTCATCATAAATGTCCAAATGCTGAAGTCACAGTGTTTGTAATTTATGGATGAAGGTTTTCAGAGTTGCTATGCAGTGGCTTTGATATTATGTAGATCTTCTTTATAATCAATATTTCACACAAAGTTAAAAGAATATGTAGATTTATATATAAAGAAATAAGTAGGAATATCCATGGCAGTAAGTTGACAGTTCTTTTCAGCTTCTTTGGTAGGCAGAAAGGCTTTTTTAATGGAATCATGGTTGATGTCTTTTCCATTTGATTGTTTAATTCAACTTATGACTTAAATTCATTTCTTGAAAAATGAATGCTGTAATCCATGAGCGAGCAGGTCGCATTTCTTTAACTGATACAGAAGATCAAGCACGTTCCTTCTGATGCATGTTCTGATAAATGTGAATGAAGAATTTGTCATGCTTGATGTGCCATGAAAAAATGTCATGACATTCTCTGTTTGGATCAAAGCTGTGTAGATGGTAAAGGAATCGGATAGGACACAGTTAGTGGGACTGGTCCTAAAACCCACCTGACTAGTCTTGCTATAGGCACAGCATGTCTAGACCCCACACTGTCCCATTAGCAGACTGTTGGCATGTTAAGTCAAAGTTGTTTTCCTACAGAATAAGGAATAAAATGTAGTTCCTGCAGTCACCTTGTGCAAACAGCACGAAACAAGCAACAATAAACACAACAATATCCACAATACAGACAGAAAATGAACAGTATATCGTACAAACAATGTTATCAGACAGCATATATGAATTTTAACGCATAATTGCTTTGTTGAAAAGAGCATTAACTTTTACACCACTATGTAATTGTGATACATAAGTCATTTTTGTTAGGAACACACTTTTAGCTTCAAATTAGCCTCTAATTCTTCATTTTAAAACAGCTGTATGTAGTTCTATTTTTGTGACTTGAGCCAGTTAAGTCAGTGGAATTGATTGTCGTAAAATATACCACTGTCGTGATTACAGTGTATAGCTGAATGCACGCATTTGTTGCTGCCGTAAAGCAATCCGCCCTCTTCGCGGAATTTCGTAGCAGCTCACCAAAAGTTGCATACTCCCAGAAAAGACGTTTGGGAAAGAAAAAGAAGCCATTCGCCCCATTAAATGGCGTTGTACCATCAGAATGATTTTGAAACTGAAAAAATACATTTGCTTTAATATTTGTACTCTCCAATAAACGCCACATTGTTCCCTGTGGCCGACGCTTCTGGCAAGAGTTAGTTGTTTTAATTAGAAATTGTGTATTGTCTGTGATAATGGAAACTAACAAAATTCTGAGCTTCATTTGTCTCTAGTGCAAATATTTGTGGTTCAGCCACAGATGTTACATTCATTGTATGGTCTATGACAAAGATTCGCCATAGTTGAGAGCCCATAAATAAAACGTATACTTTAATCACAGCAATTTGTCAGAAATTAAGTTCTCAGTCTAAAGATTACAAGCCAAATCATATTCTTAAAAATAAAGGTTACAAAAGTTTTTTTTGCAGTGATGCCTTAGAAGAACCATTTTGGGTTCCCCAAAGAGCCTTTCAGTGAACAGTTCTTAAAAGGGTCATATGATGCTGCTAAAAAAAACATTTTGTGTATTTGGTGTAATGAAATGTGTTTATGCGGTTTAAGGTTCAAAAAACACATTATTTTCCACATACTGTAATTATTGTTTCTCCTCTATGCCCCGCCTTTCTGAAACGCGTCGATTTTTACAAAGCTCATCGTCTGAAAAAGTGAGGTGTGCTCTGATTGGCCAGCTATCCAGTGCGTTGTGATTGGCCGAATTCCTCAAGCGTGTGACGGAAATGTTACGTCCCTTACCATATTGTGATGCCTGCAGCAACCACATGTGACGACCCCTGGACTCCGCTTCGTCCACGGTGAAAGCCGATCCAGCGATCAACAGCGCGAAGTTGAAGTATTTCCTCCTTTGGATTTGAGACTTTAGTCTTTGCAACTTTACAGATCTTCTTTATGCACCAAGAGCTTGTAACACTCCAAAGAGAAAGGAAAAATTTAAATCGCATCATATGACCCCTTTAAAAGAACCATTTTTTCTTAGTGTGTAGAACATTTAAAAAAAAATCTAAAGAACCTTTTGTGCAATGGAAAGTTTCCATGGATGTTAAATGTTCTTCATGAAACCATCAATGCCAATAAAGAACAATTTTGTATTTTTGGTTGTATTTCTTTGGATTGATAATGGAAAATTCTGGGCTTCATCTCTGTCTTTTTTCCTCTCTTCTCAGGCAATTGTGTAAGGAGTTCACAGACCTGTTGGCTCAAGATCGCACTCCATTAGGAAACTCTCGACCTACATCCATCCTGGAGCCAGGAATCCAGAGCTGCCTGTCACACTTTAGCTTCATCACGCACGGTTTTGGTTCTCCAGCCATCTGCGCTGCCCTCACGGCTTTGCAGAATTACCTGACTGAAGCCCTTAAAGGCCTTGACAAGATGTTCCTGAACAACCCCACCCCCAACCGACACACACCTGCAGATGGACCCGGCTCCAAAGGAGCTGGAGAAAAAGAGGAAAAACACAGGAAATGAACTGTGGAAATATGATATCGAGGAAGGAGAGTCATTGGAGATTCTATAAACTCTAGTTTTATGACATTGCGTTTTACATTCTGAGTTGAAGGTGGAGAGTGGACAACAGATCATGGGAAACGAAAGGAACGATACCATAAAAGAGATTGGGGGACACGAGTCTGCTGTGACACGTTCTCCATCTTCATTTCATTTGTGTGCGAGTGTGAAAATATTCGAGGAGTGTTTGTGAGTGTGTTTTCGTGTATCAAAGTATGACATTTTACATGATGTTAGACGCAGGCAGTACTTTACACACATGCTCATGAATCTGATACCTAATATTTGAGTGTTCATCAGTATAATGGCAAGCATACAGGAGGACAGGTTTGTTGGGAATGCGATGCTGGTAGAGACACTATTAATTAATATATAATTTTAATTAAACTTATTATACAAAATTATAGGTGCACAGTTCTGCAATATTAAGTACATTCCATTCAACCTTCACCAAAACTACACCTACAGTAAAACAATCATCTTCTGTCCGTAAAAGTAAAAATGATTGTCAAGTGAAAACATATTTGCTCCACATAGATTTAAAAGAGACAGAATATTCAAATATAAGAGATTTTATTGCATTTAGTAACACATGCGGTGCATTTAAATTGAGTGTTGTCCAAAAAGAGGCTGTAAATGTGCAACTATTTGTGCCACAACAAAGCATAATGCTATTTATGGTTCAGTCTATCACGTTACATCTATGACAGATTTACCATCTGACAGCCCATAACATACATACTTTACATAAACACAGCAATTCATTAGAATCTAAGTTCTCAGTCTGATCGTTCATAAGATTACAAGCCAAATTAAAACGCTGAGATTTAACATATTCTTTAAAACACCTCAGGCGATATTCAGAATAGATTGTCTACTAAATGAACAGGAGAATTTTGTATTTCTTGGTTGTATTACTTTGTATTTGAAACTGCTATTGCTTGTGCTGTCTTGGCCATGGGGTTGTGAAAATGAGGACATTTTCAGTAAGTCACTTTTGAAATGGTAATCATCTTAGCTGACCAACTGAATCAACTATTTCACTGATAATTCATCTGTTGTTTATGTTTTTTTTTTTAAATATATATATATATATATATATATATATGCTAACATTTACACAGAGCTAAATCAACATAGGACAAAAAAAAAAACATTTTATGGCCTAAATATTGTTAATTGATTTTACAACCCTACATCAGCTGAATGGAAGCTTGCTTTGACCGAAAAAAAGACTTTTGAAAATAGACATAAAAAGGGTCCCGGATTTGTGCGCTTTCATATAATGCTGCTGCATAGAACTGAGGTGACCGCGCTTGCTGGAACAAGGCCTCGCGCAGCCTTTTCTCTGACTTTCTCAGTTCCGCAAGCTGGATTATAGCCTGTCTGTCAAAGTTAATATTTGGTTAACTGTGTGAGGAAGGTTCTTTTATTTATGTTTGTATATATTTATTTATGCTTAATTTAATGGGCGTTTGTACATAGGAATAGACTGGGTCGTCTATCTGTGACTGTCTCTGTGCGTG
Organism: Sinocyclocheilus anshuiensis; assembly: GCF_001515605.1. Lineage (NCBI taxonomy): Eukaryota > Metazoa > Chordata > Actinopteri > Cypriniformes > Cyprinidae > Sinocyclocheilus > Sinocyclocheilus anshuiensis. The sequence continues at coordinate 3,275,586 of NW_015544213.1, read as the reverse complement.
GGTGAACGCTTGTTTTAGATAGCATCTTGTATTTTTTGTTTCATAGATACGGTGTTATGTGGTGAAGGCTAGAAGTTGGTTCTTGTCTGGTGATTTTAATTTTCCTCGAAATAAGAATAAAGCGTGTTTTATTGTAGTTGTTGCTGTGTGGTTAACCCCTTATGTTCTTGTCTTATTCACGTGGTCTGCGCATGAAACATGTCATGAAAAACGTTTCAAAATGCAGTTTTAATTAAAAAGTGCCTAAATTCCGAATAACTAAACTAAATATCATCTAAGTAAAATGTTTACGTAGTCATACCAGTAGTCCATGTAATCGTTTTATTTGCATGAAAGTTAATTTTTAGACAAGTCAGGCAACACCATCTAGGCTAACATTAGAATTGCTGAAGATATTTTATTTCAGGGAAAAAAAGACAACAGTACTATCATTAGTTTTTGAATAATCAATAATAATTACTGACTTTAAAAATAAATGTAATCATAAACCTCCAAAATACATGTTTTCACCTAAATAAAATTACATTTTTCGTTATAAAGAAAGATACGAACATCTTGTTCCTTTATTTACATTTTTTTTTTTTGCTAACATTGTTAATCCAGCTGTAACAGAACCAAGGGAGGCAATGAATAATATGAAAAATAAATAAATTGCAGTCACTATGTCAATGCTGTTAGTAGGCCTATTAAAAATATTTTACCACAATATAGGCCTAAATACTATAGACCAACAATGCATTAAAGCGTCGATTATTAGCATCAAGTATTATTTTAAGATTTAAGCTAATGTCAAAATGTAAAAATCTGTCACTGAAAGGCCATTATTTATCTAACATTATTCTGAATATTATCATTGTTTTATAAACATCTCGTAATGTTTTCATTATCACACTGACTCGTAATGCAATCAGCAGAACGGAAATCAACAAAACTCGGAATTGAAAAACGGAAATGAGAATTCTGATTCTCTAGGCTATCTTCCTGTCTCTTTTTAAGGCAAGCAAAGAATGCCAAAATGTATCGAAAACAATCCCTTGAAGGCGTGTGTTCGCGGTCGCGGCAGTAAAGTGAACTCGTATCCCGGCCGCAGGTCAGACCCCCGCGAGTCCCCGCGCGCATCAGCTCGCGCTGCTGTATTTAATGCGGAGGAGCGCGTGGCCTGCGGGTTCCGTCGCGTGACTCGTCATGCGTGAAGTATTGTGACCCAGGTGCAGCACCCGCATGTCCGCGAGCGACGTGATCTCTACGAGATTCAGAGATTTCTCTTCAGCAGAAAAAAAGACTAGCCTCGCTCTCACCCACGGGACCTGAAACAACACAAGCCGAGATCTTTCATCTTTCCCTCCAACTCGGTTCTCATTACTTCTAAAAAGATACAAAAACCCATAAGACCAAACCAATAATATCGCTGCTTTTATACTCCATAATTATTGATTGTTATATTTTTATCATAAACAACTATCACCAGTAGACATTTTTTTCCAAGCATAAAATTAAAATGTGCACCAACAAAATGCCCTATGGGCTATACTGCTAATTAGCCCCAACTCCCTGATTTTATCAAACAACTGAAACCATTTTGAGTTCTTTTATGCAAAGACGTAACCAAGCATGCATGATTGGTTGGGAGTAAGACATTGACCTGTATAGCTAAAAGATTACTAATCGGACATTAGAAATCAAATTATTCTCTCAATGTATGATCAAAAGAGGGAAGAGTAAAACACAAAGGCCTTTAACAAAAAAAAACAAGTAGGCCTACAAGACATGAAATATCGAATAAAAATCTGTTTGATCGACTTCATGCCTGACTTTCAGCTGAATCGGTTTGAGATGGATAGACTAAAGGTTTAAAACCTAAACCTTGTAGTGAAAAGTCCCTTTTCCATCATCTTATCTTTTTCGGGGATGAGAGGACGGAGAGGAGCTTTGTCTGAGCGCAGGTCCCTCTGCTCGCTGTCACGCAATGGACTGTAAAAATGGTTTATCCAGACACGCGCCGGCCGTGCGTAATTCCTGCCCGAGGCGGGATGACCGCAGGCAGCGCGAGCCTAACTGATCAACCTGGATATTTCATTATTCATTAATTTACTGTTTAACAAATCCTGCTCATTATCGCGGAAGCGGCTGGCAGGATCCGACCGTTCGGCGGCAGTTGGTGTCAGGCGTGGAGAATTGGCCCATTTGATCCTGAGCTGTTTTTTTCCCCTCTGTGTGTATTATTATTATTATAGGCTATTCAACATCCCGAAACTGCAATCAGCAGAACGGAAATCAACAAAACTCGGAATTGAAAAACGGAAATGAGAATTCTGATTCTCTAGGCTATCTTCCTGTCTCTTTTTAAGGCAAGCAAAGAATGCCAACATTTATCGAAAACAATCCCTTGAAGGCGTGTGTTCGCGGTCGCGGCAGTAAAGTGAACTCGTATCCCGGCCGCAGGTCAGACCCCCGCGAGTCCCCGCGCGCATCAGCTCGCGCTGCTGTATTTAATGCGGAGGAGCGCGTGGCCTGCGGGTTCCGTCGCGTGACTCGTCATGCGTGAAGTATTGTGACCCAGGTGCAGCACCCGCATGTCCGCGAGCGACGTGATCTCTACGAGATTCAGAGATTTCTCTTCAGCAGAAAAAAAGACTAGCCTCGCTCTCACCCACGGGACCTGAAACAACACAAGCCGAGATCTTTCATCTTTCCCTCCAACTCGGTTCTCATTACTTCTAAAAAGATACAAAAACCCATAAGACCAAACCAATAATATCGCTGCTTTTATACTCCATAATTATTGATTGTTATATTTTTATCATAAACAACTATCACCAGTAGACATTTTTTTCCAAGCATAAAATTAAAATGTGCACCAACAAAATGCCCTATGGGCTATACTGCTAATTAGCCCCAACTCCCTGATTTTATCAAACAACTGAAACCATTTTGAGTTCTTTTATGCAAAGACGTAACCAAGCATGCATGATTGGTTGGGAGTAAGACATTGACCTGTATAGCTAAAAGATTACTAATCGGACATTAGAAATCAAATTATTCTCTCAATGTATGATCAAAAGAGGGAAGAGTAAAACACAAAGGCCTTTAACAAAAAAAAACAAGTAGGCCTACAAGACATGAAATATCGAATAAAAATCTGTTTGATCGACTTCATGCCTGACTTTCAGCTGAATCGGTTTGAGATGGATAGACTAAAGGTTTAAAACCTAAACCTTGTAGTGAAAAGTCCCTTTTCCATCATCTTATTTTTTTCGGACGGAGAGGAGCTTTGTCTGAGCGCAGGTCCCTCTGCTCGCTGTCACGCAATGGACTGTAAAAATGGTTTATCCAGACACGCGCCGGCCGTGCGTAATTCCTGCCCGAGGCGGGATGACCGCAGGCAGCGCGAGCCTAACTGATCAACCTGGATATTTCATTATTCATTAATTTACTGTTTAACAAATCCTGCTCATTATCGCGGAAGCGGCTGGCAGGATCCGACCGTTCGGCGGCAGTTGGTGTCAGGCGTGGAGAATTGGCCCATTTGATCCTGAGCTGTTTTTTTCCCCTCTGTGTGTATTATTATTATTATAGGCTATTCAACATCCCGAAACAGCTCGAGATCGTCATGAATAATAAGCAGCGCGCGAGCTTGTCAAAGCCCGTTGAGCGTGACACAGCCCGTGGAAAAATCGAGGCGTTTTTAATATAACCCCCCACTTCAGTCACTATTTGGAAAAGACAAAACAACGCTGATAAACAAACGGAAATATGCGATTACTACGGCAATGACACGCGTCCACAGTGGACGAAAGGACATCAAAAGCAGAAGTGTGTATCAGACAGTTTAGAGCTTGTGTAAGCGATTATTTTGGAATACCAAACACATGCCCCAACTACCTGACAGATAGCACTGAAATAAGTGTCCTGCGATATCACACCTAGCCTACCTGTGCGACAGCCCTAGGCTCTGTAAACAACAAAAACTCGGGGAGCGGCCCGCCTTTTGTAGCCAATCATAAACGCGCTCTGTCTGTCAATCATTTTGCGTCTTCTGTTTGCTTAAAGGGGTCATATGATGTTGCTAAAAAGAACATTATTTGGTGTATTTGGTGTAATGAAATGTGTTTATGCGGTTTAAGGTTCAAAAATACATTATTTTCCACATACTATACATTATTGTTTCTCCTCTATGCCCCGCCTTTCTGAAACGCGTTGATTTTTACAAAGCTCATCGTTCTGAAAAGCGAGGTGTGCTCTGATTGGCCAGCTATCCAGAGCGTTGTGATTGGCCGAATACCTCAAGCGTGTGACGGAAATGTTACAACAACAATACTACAGCGAGAATAAAAGTTACGCCTTCTTTCTTTGCGTGAACATTTGGGTGGCATTATGCTAATCTTTCCACACAGTGACGTAGGTATGTGGGGGCGTGTTAGAACAAGCCGTTTTAGGTAGGCGTGGTTGACTCTTAACTTTTATAAAGAATATCTCTTTGGATTTGAGACTTTAGTCTTTGCAACTTTACAGATCTTCTTTATGCTCCAAGAGCTTGTAACACTCCAAAGAGAAAGGAAAAATTGAAATCGCATCATATGACCCCTTTAAGTTGATTTGAAGAACGTTATTTAACGAGAGGGAGTTTGGTTAAAGGGGTACAGGCAGTTCAATTGATTTCTGATCTAAACATATCAAAACATAATTTTACAGCACTTTTAATACAACACAACAATTGTCATCTTTCTCTTTAGATAATTTCTCTTTCGCGTCAAATGCGTCACAAATGAGTATATAAACTGAAAATTTCTAAACTGTTTTCAGTTATTCACTTTCCAACTCTTTTTCTATGACCTGAGCTTTACATTAAATATTTAAAGTGTCAAAATTACAGAAAATAAGTCAAATAAATAAATAAATTTGATCAAGACAGTAGTGATTGTGATGAACACTTGTACTTGTGATCATATATTAGGCCTACTGCTTATTAATAAAATAACCAAAATACCATTTAATAGTATTCATTTGGATTTAAATGGGATCAGTTCATAGCATAATACAATTTTAAGTAAACTTTCTACAAATTAAGTATTTATAAAATTATTTACAAAATGTCAAATGATCACACTAGTTAGTAAAAATGCCCCGAGACCCTAACATCCCTTAAGAAATGGCTGAAAACATACTTCATTTGCAAGCACTTAATAATATTCATAACAATAAAACAGACACTTTATTTAAATAAAGGAAGTAATTTGTCTCCTTTCCAGCACTTTTCTGTCCTAGCTTTTGCACTGCTCTGATTTACTTTTGAAACTCATATTGCGGTACTATTGGCTCCTATATAATAAATTGCTTGTGCGTTTCCTCATTCCTCAAGTCGCTTTGGATAACAGCATCTACTAAATGATTAAATGTAAATGCATAGGCCTCTTACAGTAGTGAATGGTTAATCATTGTCATCTTTCATTAACTGAGCATGCTGTCATTAATGTTGGTAGCGAACAGGTAGTCTCTGTATGCATAACTATAGTTCTGTTTAATGCTTCACTGAATCAAAACACCTCCCGTGACCTCCTCATTCACCGCTGCTTTTACCTCTTTTAGCTCTGCACTGGAGCTCTTCCGTCCACACTGAGGTTCACTGAGAGTTTCAAAGCAAAGAACATGAACATACTGAGGTGATCACTCCAGGTAATGTATTTGATTTAAGATTCTTCGAGGGTTACTTGCCTTTGTTTTTCTTAGTTTTGCACTGACGTTTGTCTGCAAGCAGAAACAGCGAACAGGCTATGAATGTACAAGATTTCAGCTCCTCTCCAGGTAGCAAACACTCATAAATACACACAGGGTAATGCCTACCAAGGCAGGACTGGTTTTATTTGATGTCTGTTTGTGGTTTTGGATCATTGAGTTTGTGTGAGTAAATGATTGATTATGTTTGGCTTTGATCTTTCCTCTAACACAGCACACACACACACACACACACACACCTCGAACTTGCTCTGACTCTTTCTGTTCACTAGTCATCCTACTCAGCAACTCAACTGATAATAGGCCTATATATATATATATACACAGAGAGAGAGAGAGACAGCAAGAAGCATTCCTTTATTTATTGTCACAGCTTTGTGGAATTATCAGGAAATAAAACAACAACAAATTAATTCCCCCCAAAATTCCAATTCGACACTTGGAAAAAGGGGGTTTTGCAGCAAATGCCATAGGACCATTTTTGGTTTCCCAAAGAACCTTTCAGTGAACAGTTCTTAAAATAAAAAATTTTTTTCTATGTGTGAAGAACATTTTAATCATCTTAAGAACTTTTTCCACTATGAAGAACTTTTCATGCAGTGGAAAGATTATAGATGTTAAAGGTTCTTTATGGAACCATTGATGCCAATAAATAACCTTTATTTTTTAGGGTGTATAAACATTTTTTGCCTTTATGGATCCGGAAATACTTATGGCATGGAATTTCCAATAGACCTTGGATTGATTTTGAAATACTGTGCACACAGAATCCCTAATAAATAAGAAAAAAAAGACCACGCACCAGTTCAATCTAAACTAAAGAATTAATTTTTCAAATGAACTTCTGCAATACTCCGACATCATTAATAGTAATTAAATGACCAAAAAGGTTCCTGTTGAATTGACTAAATGTATAGGGCTGGTTAAATCAGGTCTATGTATGTGTGTACTTACGTGTAAGTTTGTGAGCTAGCAGCTGCTGGTGCTTCTGAGACAAGAGAAAAACAGGTCAAGGTGATGAATCCAAATACAATACAATACAAAAATACAGAAAGAGAAATATGTGACCAGGGCCTGTCAAGCTTTCTAAAGGACAAAAGTCATATGGACTATTTTTATAGTGCTATATATAATTTTATATTTTATTTATCCCCTTTATTTATTTATTTTAGTTTGACACCTACTGGCCACTTTATGCGTTCATTCAATGCAAAAGAGCATAATAATGGAACAATACTGAATTTACTCAAATTGTTAATCACAGATTGAAAATCTGTGAAATTTATGGTTACCGCAGCTATGGTTGTCAGGACTTTACCGTAAAAAATATGATAGTTTTAAGGTTTCCAGATTTAATTTAAATTTACTGTAAAAATCATATATATATCTCATTACCTGAAAAAATGATAATATTCCAATTGACTAAAATCAAATTTCATCACAAGTTGCTTTTCCATAAGCTGAGATAAATATTAATATATAGAAAGTGCACTGTGTTATACAAATACAAAACACCATCATGGTGGTAACACATGACACTAGAATAATGCAATAAACATTAATTAAACAACATATGATGTAAAAAAAAATAAAAAAAAATAAAATAAAAAAGTACATAACTAACAACACAAACGAACATTATTTCAATTAATTTTTCACTGTAAATTATGACTTGACTACTTTTCCACTTCCAAAAACTGTAAATTTAACAGTATTTTTACTGTAAAATTACATGAAATGTCTTCTTAGATATTACAGTTTTAGGGATCCTACTGTTACTAACTACCTGTTTTTTACAGTAGGATTTTTACAGTCTGGTAAAATTAAGATCATTTTTACTGTGTAGGGTGAATTTTTCTCTTAATCTTAAAACCAAAACAGAAACATTTGTGTGCAGAAAATGCACCTGCGTGTTTCATGTCTCACTTGTGCTTCAGGTGTCTCTGAGTTTGCTTAATTTCTCTTCAGGCATATAGTACTTCATTTCCCACACTGCACCACTGGACTTTTTCCATCCTCTGAAACATAGGCTGGTGTGTGTGTGTGTGTGTGTGTGTGTGTGTGTTGTATTGTATTGTGTGTGAGTGCCTCCAGGTCTAACTAGCTAATGCATTGGTGATCTCTCTCTATAATGTTCCACACACACACACACACACACACACTTTCTGCTCAGGATTGAATGGCCTCTGTGGGTGGTGGGGGGAAAAATAAAAATGAACGTTCACAATATAATATAGGCCATTGTTTGAATAAGTAAAATATTATCCTTGTGCTTATGATGAGCTTTATAGAGTTTGTCTGGAACAGTCTGTTGAATATATAATTACAATTATAAACTCTGATGAGAGGAGCAAACCACTCTCTCTCTCTTTCTTTTGGCTTTGCTGCTGTGACCTTGTATGCTCACTAAATCCATGCCCTTGGCTACTGTTATTTACACATGGACGAACACACACATACACACACAAACCAAGGCACTTTTTGGAAGTCTGGCTGGTTGAATATGTGCTGTTATGTGTGAATGCACATGTGCAGGTAACGTCCATTTGACACACAAACTATAGTGATCAAAAGGCACTTGTGTGTGCCTTGGAACATGAGCAGTATATCCCCAAATTGTCAGTTGTCCCCAAAATTTAAATAAATCAATTGGAAAAGAATTCAGAAATAAAATAAATAATAATTATAAGAATAATTAATTTCATTTGAAAAAAAATTACAAAATGTTTATTGTTTACTGTTCACGGCTTATCTATATACAAAACGGTCTCCAAAAATCTGTTAAATCTGACAAAAATCCATCAGGACATCTGCAGACATCTTCAATTGAATTAATAAATCAATAAATAAAATAAAGATATTTTTAGAAATAGGGTTAAGTCATTAGTTGTGCATTATTATATATTACATTTTTTATAGATTTATTTTTAAAAGAAATTAATACTTTTATTCAGCAAGGATGTATTTAATTTATCAAAACTGACAGTAAAAACATTTGTTACAAAATATTTCTATTTCAAATAAATGCTAGAACTTTCTATTCATCAAAGAATCCTGAAAAAATGTATCACAGTTTCCACAAAAAAATGTGAAGCAGCACAACTGTTTTCAACATTGAAAATAATAAGAAATATTTAGTGATCATCAAATCAATGATTTCTGAAGGATCATGTGACACTGAAGACTGAGTAATGCTGAAAATTCAGCTTTGTGTCACAGGAATAAATTACACACATTTTCACATAGAAAACAGTTATTTTAAATGGTAATAATACTTCACAATATCACTATTAATCAAATAAATGCAGTATTGGTGAGCAAAAAAGACTTCTTTCAAATGTGCTCATTTTGACAGCTATATGTATTTTAACATGTGAGTAAAATTTTAATGAGTAGTGAGGAAGTGAGAATGTGATTTTACTGTAATATGTGTGTGTGTTTGGTTCTCAGCAGTGCTGATGTCCAGCAGATGTATATCTTTGGCGACGGCGGTCCTGAACACTGATTGGTTGAGACACCGTTTCATGGAACAAGATGCTCAGCAGAGAGGACAGCATATTTGTGTGTGTGTGTGTGTGTGTGTGAGAAACTCTCTCTCCCCCTCTGTGTGTGTGAGACGAGGATGTCTTGTGAAAGGCCCATCTGCCCTGGTGTCTGCCCACCAGTCATACTGCCAGCGCAGGCACTGCAGTGGACGCCTAAACTCTCCGTGACAAGGACCCCTAGAGTGCAGAGTGCCACCCAGCATAAACAACACTAGCACTGCTCTCGCACATGACAGCCTGTATGTTTTTTTTTTTTTTACCTCTTCAGTGATATTTACTTTTTAGAATAATTTCTGCTTAAATATAAATCATGTAATTTGCACCAATTTTTTCTTACAAATTTTATTTCAATTTTTAATTGTTTTCTTTTTTCTTATGAACATTTTTATGATGTGAATTACCACTGTGTATGACATGTACAGGCCTAAAGCCTGTTGACTTCTTACAGGAATATTTCCAGGTTTTGATGCATTTAAACTCCCGCTATTAAAAAAACCAAAAAAAAAAAAACGGAGGAACTTACAATGGATGCTTACTAACCTTTTCCGAGTAAAGTTCTATCCAATTTTACAATTTTGTTTACATGAAGAATTATTATAAGTGCTTTTATAAAATCATAAGTTTTACATTTTTGCTTTTAAATCCTCCAAAAATTGTCCCTATTCACTTTCATTGTATCATCATAAACTCCTTTTTTTATAGAAATGAAATGAGGTACAAGTCAAAAGATGCTATGAACATTAGAACATAGAACATTATGCTACAAATGCTACAGATTGATCTTAAATTATATTGAGTGTAATCCATATTTAAAGAGACACCCAAAATGTACAAAATCTCATTTACACACCCTCACGTAGTTAAATCCATGATTTTTTTTAATCTTTCTGTGGAACACACGCACACACACAAAGATTGATACAAAATTGATAACATGCATCAAACATCCTCCATAAAAATCCTATATATATAAGTTATAGAACTTCAGCAATATCTACCTATTCGGTTTTGTCAGGTCAGTGGAACATATTAAGAATTTGAAGACAAAATAAAATCATTTCAAAATCACTGAATTATATATATATTTAAAACATAAAGATAGCAAAGTCAATCTAAACAGATCAATGAAGAACTTACTCTGATGTAACATCTGTATTTCTGGTCTTTGTCCCATTTGGGAACCTAAAAACAATGAAAAGACCATCATATGAGATGAGCAGTATATTATCACATCAGTGTGGAGTGAAACTTTAAGCATTCTTGGAGAGTTTACAGAGTGTAAAATACAGTTTTCATCAAATTCAGACCTAGTGTGTATCAGAATGTGAGTCTCCAGTTAACTGGAATGTGATGTTGTCTTTTTTTCCTCTTCTTTATGTGTGTGTATGTGTGTGTGTGTATGTGTGATTTGCACATTCAGGTCATCCTCTGTCAGTCTCTGTCTGAACTCTGATTGACAGCTGCAGTCATGCTCCCTCGGGGCAGCTTACTTGCTCCTACATGCATCTCTCTCTTTCTCTCTCTCAGTCCATCCTTTCCTCATTTTCCTCTTTCTCTCACTTCCTCTCTGTCTCTCCAGAACATAAGGCAAGGCCAGGCAAGTTTATTTATATAGCACATTTCATACACAATGGTAATTCAAAGTGCTTTACATAAAAGGAAGTAAAATAATCATAAAAAATAATCACAACAATAAAACAAGGAATTAAAAATTATTTAAAAATGGATAAACTCAGTTTCCCATGTCAGACAGTGATTGATATGATCCTGTATTTACAACAATCAGCCATCATTAAACATTTCTACTCAAAGTCTAAGTCCCACTGGAGAAATTCATCATCATGATTAAGGACTCACAGAAGGGACTTGTAAGCAAGCTAATTATATTAAGATATCAAATCAAATCAAATCAAAATGTGTCAAATGCAACACAATGAAGTAAAAGTAATGCATACCAATGAAATGATATTTCTATGAAATAAAAAATATAAATGACAATCTTTGGAACCCCACAATATAAATTAAATACAAAATATGGATGTTAAAACAGAGAGTCTCTTCTCAACAATGCTGGGAAGTTGCATGTATGTTTGGGGTCCATGACTACAAGTCTCATCTGCTCACCAAGGCTGCATTTATATGATAAAAAAAAATCTGTAAAACAGTAATATTGTGAAATATTATTACAATTTAAAATAAATGTTTTTTTTTTTTTTTATTTGAATCCATTTTAAAAAGTAACTTATTTCTGTGATCAAATCTGAATTTTCAGCATCATTACTCCAGTCTTCAGAGCCACATGATCCTTCAGAAATCATTCTAATATGCTGATTTGTTGCTCAAGAAACAGTTGCGCTAATTAATATTTTTGTGGAAACAGTGATTTTTTTGAGGATTTTTTTAATGAATAGAAAGTTCAAAAGAACAATAGTTATTTGAACCAAAAAATTGTGTAACATTTTAAATGTTTTTACAGTCGATTTTGGTTAATTTAATGCATTGCTTAATAAAAGTATTAATTTCTTTCAAAAAACAAACAATAATAATAATGACCTCAGCATTTTAAACGGTAGCTCAGGCATTGCCATAAAGTGAAATGAACACTCATAAAGTTGCAACATAGCCTACTACCTGTAGTACAGAGTCGTTCTCAATCACGTGCTGTTGACCTTCTTAATGGCAAATGATACGACGCTTTTGCAGGTTTGTTTCAAATTTAGTTCATTGGATATTAGGTAGCCTACATATTCACCTCGCTCTGCTTTCTTATTGTTCGAGTTGTAAAGTATCTGTTTACTGAGTTAGAAACCGCTCCAAGTGAGTCACTGCGTGAGTGAACTCTTCAAATGATTCATACCGAATTGCGAACCGATTCAGATCGTTTTGCTGATCCGTTTGACGAAGCCATGGAATAAAAACCGACTCAAAACAGTGATTCAGTAATCACGATTCGGGCATCGCTGGTTCTGATTCAGAAAATATGAGACATGACACGACTGGTGAAATATCACGAGGGAAAGGATTCTCAGGTCAGTAAATAATCTTTGTAAATCTTACTAGGGCTTCCCAGGTAGCATACGTACGTCTGAAAGATGACTGTTAAAGATCTCTTCGTCTGGAAAGCATCTGCTGTGTACAAACATATGATAGACATCTATAAGATGACAGGTTTACATATATTCTAAATCATAAACATCAGGCCCGGACTGGCCATCGGGAGCACCGGGAGAATTCCCGGTGGCCTGGCGGCTGATTTAACCCGCAGCTCTGGGGGTTTTTATTTTTTATTTTATTTTATTATTATTAATAATACTATTTTATATTTTTGCCTTCTCAATGTACCAAAGTGATAATTTCCGATTTTTTAATTCGATAATGAATCGATAATAAATCATATATATATATATATGATATATCGGTTAATATATTTATATAATATATAACCGATATATCGGTTAGTCTTGACTGGCAGCGCTGCGCTATACGAATCCGCTCGTTTGTTTCGCGCTTCCGTCAAACGATTCCGAACAGAACCGATGCGCGGGACTCCATGAAAGAGAGGAAGCTGCCAGAAGAAGCAGTGAAATGTAGCAACATCACTGACCTGTTGAGGGCTTCAAGTGCAGGTCAGTTTCATCTGTAAATACGCTAGATAGTTTTGTCTTTATTAACCTAGTTGAGTATTAAACTGCTCGTAGGCTATCAGTAGCACCCCATTATTATCATCATTCAGAATACTGTGCTATAGGACATCAATATCGATTGTAAAGTTACATTAAAAAATTTAGCAGAGGCAGATATTCACATGGATTTATTGTACAGGGAGGGAGGGAGCTAGAGACAGCAACACAAAAATAATATGAGTCACAGCCTATAATTCAATAGTGTGTTCAGTATTAGAATATTTCAACAAATATATTGTACAAATTTTGACATTTAGGCACTTTAGAAAATGTAAGATTTTTAATGTTTTTTTAAAAGAAGTCTCTTCTGCATTTATCTTCTGCAAGAAGCCTGCATTTATTTGATCCAAAATACAGCAAAAACAGTAACATTGTGAAATATTTTTATATTTAAAATAACTGATTTCTATTTGAATATATTTTAAAATGTAATTTATTCATATATCACAATATTACTGCTTTTGCTGTATTTTGGATCAAATAAATGCAGGCTTGGTGAGCAGAAGAGACTTATTTAAAAAACATAAAAAATCTTATTGTTCAAAAACTTTTGACTGGTAGTGTATATTTGTATGAAACATAAGGTTTGTTAAATCTAGGGTATTTAAGTCGTTAAAAACAGTAACATTGTGAAATATTTTTATATTTAAAATAACTGATTTCTATTTGAATATATTTTAAAATGTAATTTATTCCTGTGATTTCAAAGCTGAATTTTAAGCATCATTACTCCAGTCACTTGAGCCTTCAGAAATCATTCTATTATGCTCATTTGCTGCTCAAAAAACATTTAGTATTATTATTATTATTATTATTATTATTACGTTGAAAACAGAGTAGATTTTTTTCAGGTTTCTTTGATGAATAGAAAGTTTATAGAAAGCATTTATCTGAAATAGAAGTCTTTTGTAACATTATAAATGTCTTTATCATCACTTTTGATATATAAAAAGTATCATTTTTTATATGATAAAAAATCATATAAAATCCCCCCAAAAAATTATCCTGACTTGAAACTTTTGGTATAGTGCATGTATAATGTTACAAAAGCTTTTTATTTCAGATAAATGCTGATCTTTGGATATTTCTATTCATCAAAGAATCCTGATGTACTCAACTGTTTTAAATATTAATAATAATAAATGTTTCTTGAACAACAAATCAGCATATTAGAATGATTTTTGAA
>NW_015544213.1:3254735-3259839 GCF_001515605.1 Sinocyclocheilus anshuiensis | reverse complement strand
AGATATTTGGGAAAAATTAAGAAAAGGGAAAGGGAAGTGAAGGTGCAGTGCTAGAGTGAACCTTTAATTATTTCCCACGGCCCCAGACTAAGGATTTAGACCTTTTTATGTGATGGCCATACAAATAATAGGGTTGGCTGTGGTTTCAGAAATTGTTGTGGAGGTATAGGCTGTATACAAAAAAAGTGGCCAAAATTGCACCTTTTGGGGTACAACAGCTTGTCACTGGAGCAGTACTCTTTAAAGGACATATTTGTTCCTTTTTTACCCCTAATAGGTAGGCCTACATATTATTACCTTAAGAGTATGACTTACTACTATAAGGTAATATGTACCTATTAGGGGTAAAAAAGGTACAAAGATTTTTTTCTTTTAAGACTACTGCTACAGTGACAATTTTGAAGGATCATGTGACACTGAAGACTGGAGTAATGATGCTGAAAATTCAGCTTTTTGATCACAGGAATAAATTATATTTTAAAATGTATTCAAATTGAAAGCAGTTATTCTAAATAGTAAAAATATTTCACAATATTACTGTTCTTGCTTTCCCACGGCCCCAGACTAAGGATTTAGACCTTTTTATGTGATGGCCATACAAATAATAGGGTTGGCTGTGGTTTCAGAAATTGTTGTGGAGGTATAGGCTGTATACAAAAAAAGTGGCCAAAATTGCACCTTTTGGGGTACAACAGCTTGTCACTGGAGCAGTACTCTTTAAAGGACATATTTGTTCCTTTTTTACCCCTAATAGGTAGGCCTACATATTATTACCTTAAGAGTATGACTTACTACTATAAGGTAATATGTACCTATTAGGGGTAAAAAAGGTACAAAGAGTTTTTTCTTTTAAGACTACTGCTACAGTGACAAGCTGTTCTACCCCAAAATTTACAATTTTGGCTCTTTTTTTTCTGTGTGGCCTGGATGAGTGTGAGATTTCCCGGCCTGAAATTGCGTCCCAGTCCGGCCCTGATAAACATCTTAAAAAAGACATCTTCTAAACGTCTATTTGACATCTGATAGGAAACGTCCTATAGACGTGCTGCAGATGAGCAAACGCTCTAAAAATACGTCTTGCAGATGTAAATGCAGATGTCTGATACTCTCAGTGATATACAGTCATGGCCAAAAATTTTGGCAGTGACAAATTTTGTGTTTTTATATATAATCAAAATTTCCCAACTTAAAATATTGTATTTTTTTAAAATATCACAGTGATGATGGTATATGGATTTCTTATCAAAAACTTTCAAGGTTTGTATATATAAAGAGATAATTGGTTTGAGAGAAGTATTATTTACTTGTGACCAGGTTGTCAAACAATAAGTGATATGTGAGAAGATCATCGAATGCATAACCATCTTCGCAGCCTTAGCTGACATGCAGCTACAGGCATATCTAAAATTTGCCAAATTGAACTTAATATGATTGCAAACCTTCTTAATGTGCATTTTAAAAGTAAGATTGCTATCAATATATACACCCAGATATTTAAAATCTGAGACAACTTTTAGTCTCTCCCCATCTATGACTACATCTGACTCCGCACGGCAACTTTTAGTTTTACTGAAAAACATACATACCGTTTTCGATACATTTAGTTGTAAACAATTATGTTTTAGCCATTCCGTGATCTTTAACATTGAACTTGTTAGCTGATCAGCAGCTTGAGCTACACTGTTAGCATGTACAAAAACTACTGTATCATCAGCATACATCTGGATGTTAGAATAAAAACAAAAATTTGGCAAATCATTCACATACAAAGAAAATAAAAGTGGGCCCAAGATTGAACCTTGCGGGACACCTGCTGACAAAGAAACAACACCTGATTGATTCGCGTCTTTGATAATTCACACTGCGTGATTGTCACTCGTGTGAACGAGCACCGATTTGCCTCCGATTTCGGGGATTTGTCGGCGAGTGAAAAATCGGGCTAAAATCGTGCAGTGTGAACTCGGCATAAGTTTGTCAGTTTGTTTCTACCCATTTTATCGTCTGTCAGCCAACTGGTTCTGATTCAGAAAATATGAGACTCGACACGACTGGTGTAAATAGTAAAACCATGGAGACCGAGTTTGGATTAATTAACTAATTAGCTGGGAATGTCTGAAGGCGTAGCACAGTCTGTGCATGTCAGGCTGAAGACTTTAATTATTGTGATATGTTTAATTAGAATCTGCAGCACAGTGAGGCACACATACACACACACATACACAAAGCACACAAAAACACACACTTTTACACAAATAATATAATACTATAAACAACAAACACCAAAAATAAGCAGTTCTACACATTCCTGTAGCTCAAGTAGAGCATGGTGCTTGCAACAGCTAGGTTTTGGGTTTGATTCCCAGGGAATACATGGACTAATAAAATGTTTAACTTTTGGAATTGAAGATTGATTGTAGACCTTATTGTTTTGAGTTTATATGCCTATTTTTTTGAGTGAACATTGCCAGAATTGTCCACAAATAATGCTTTTCACTCAAAAATGGAGGTGCATAAGATGAATGAGGCCTACGACCAGTCAGTTAAAAAAAGAAATACAAAACCTGTGCTAATTGACAGAAAACAAGTTGATAAAAAGATTGAATTCAATATTTAGGGCTAATATAGCATAATGAGAGATTTACAAGCAGTTTTTAAAAAGCCTGTCATTTTTGATCAGGAACATCAGCGTCTGACAAATGCATAAATGTAAATAAAAGTGTGAATTCAGGAAAATTGGGACACTTTGCTATTAGGATGACTGGGAAAACGGCCCAATTATCCTGAATTAAGTCCTATATAAATAAAGTTCAGATACACAAATAATATATATATATATACAAATAAAAAAACGCATTCAAACACCCCTAAGATCCTTAAAATGCATGCATTGCAAAACACATCTACATGAAAATGTAGTCCTGTGAATTAAAGCACTTCTAATTAGTACACCTTTTCTCTCATTTTCTGTTTTATGATCCTGTAAAAATTGAACCCAGTGCTGATATATGACGCAGAAAGCTGCAGATAATGAACCCACGCTGGTGTTGAGGTAAATTCGGACACTGCAAGATGTCTCCGACATCCTTCTCCCTCCCTCCCACTTTCTGAAAAGAGAGAAATGTGCATCGTTGACAGGATTCGGCTGTGCATCTGACTATTTTCCATCACAAGGGGCCAGGTTTAGTAAACAGGCAAAACTAATGAGGCACTTTGAGCTGCAGAGCGGAGCTTCAGCCCGGGGCCCGAGAACCCGCTCGCACCTGATGGAGCCGAGAGACATCAAAGCAGAGGATTACAGCAGTGCCAGGGGCCACATTCACAGACTTATTATACGCCTTGTTCCTAATCCGGTTATCTGCAGAATATGGCTGTGTTTAGGAGGCCTTGGCCTCACACACACACACACACACACACACACACACACATACATACAACATGCAAGTACAGAGTCACATATAGAATGCAAAAAAACACATACACACAAAAATCGACAAGCACATGGCCACAAACAAGCTTAAGAACACAACCTCAAATTCATAACTAGAAAGCTTTCCAAACGCTTTATGTAATATTCATCCACTGCTCATACATGATGCTTGAATCCTTCATAAGGTCACGTTAATCTCCGACAGCAGGAATCCATCTGTCAGAGCTCCTCCCGTGTGTGTGTGTGTATCTTCTGAAGGACTTGCAGCCCTGGGCACATTTGGATGTGTTTCTGTTGGTCAAGTTGGTGCTGTTGGTCAGATCTGAAGAGAACGCAAGACACAGTGAAATGAAAGACAAATGTTTATGGGTGAAAACACGTCCAGGTCACATTTCACCCTAAAGAAATAATGCTGCATAAAGAAAATGAATGCTTTTGCATTGTGACATTATTTCCATGACATTTTACCCCCCGATTCTCATTATTGTAATGTGTCTGGATGTTTTATTTTTGAGTTTATAATGTTTATAATTCCTATTATTCTCAGTGAGGATTCTCATTAGATTGTCATTACAGTAATACAATATTTTCATATTTAATAATAATTTGCAATTAAATTTGTTTTTTTTGTATTGAAGTAATGAGAATGATTTCTTTTTTTTTTTTTTGCATTGAGGTAATGCAAACTGGGTTGGGAATAGTTCACATAAAAATGAATATTATTCACTCACCCTCATGTCTTTCCCATTTCTTATGACTTTCTTTCTTCCATGGAATGCAAAAGGAGATTTTAGGGAAAATGTTTGAGCCGCTCTTTTCTTTAAAATGAAAGTGAATAATGACAACAGCTGGTCAGCAATATTTTCAAAGCAGAATTTTACTGAATAATGGCGTACATTTTAGTATCTTTCCTTATGCTTTTCTGATGCATTTTTATTTTTTGGATCTTGAAAGCTCCTGTTATTCATCCAATTTATTAGTAGTGGACATTTTGATAAATATCTTCTTAAAAATAATGTAGGTTTGGAACGACATGGGATTAAGTAAATGATGATTATAGTTTTCCCTTAAATTGTCATTAAAATAACTTCCCAATGCAAACTATTCTTTCTTTTTAATTTTGTGGTGAATTATGACCTGGACATCTTCTTGGCAGATTTCATGAGAGAACTGACTTTTAAATTAAGTGAGAAGAGTAGAAAGACGACACAAAATATGTAAAGTAAGAGAAGCAGGAGAGAGCAAGAGAACAGATAAAGGAAAAGAGAGAAAAAGGAGGAAATTCTGACATACACTGTGATTCAAACTGTGTGTGTGTGTGTGTGTGTGTGTACAGCCCGTCTGCATGTGTTAAAGTGTGTGTTTAGCTGCGAGGAAGGTCAGGTTCTTGCAGTGTTTAATCCTAGGATTGGCGATTCTGCCCTCTGGTCAGTGCTGATTATCAATGATTCTATGGACTGTTTCAAGACTGTAATAATTTTTTTTTTTTTTTGTGGTTTGGTTTTTTGATGATATTTAACCTTTTTAATATTGAAAGTAGTTCAACAACTCCTCTATCTCTTAAGCAGCTACTTTAAAAATGTTATTGAAATGGGAAACCAACTTACTATTTACTGAATAATAATAAAAAAAAATTATTTTGCGCATACATATATATATATATATATATATATATAT
>NW_015544213.1:3236092-3244958 GCF_001515605.1 Sinocyclocheilus anshuiensis | reverse complement strand
CAGTATATATATGCACATACATATATATAAAACAAATTTGGCCAGTCTTTTAAAATAATAAGGAAAATATATCATCTGATACACCTGAAAATTAGGAAATCATGTCAAGTGCATTGCATTGTGGGTTATGTCACCCTGTGTGCTTAGCATATTATGCACAGTATGCATGCTATACACTGCTACAGTAGCAGGTGTAGTATAGTAGTATGCTATTCCAACACAGCCTTTCTCTCTCTAACACACACTGGAGTGTGGTAGAGTTATAATTAAACTTTATTTATATTTTTTGTCATAAAAGCAGCTATTAAGAGCCCTAATCAGGGTCTAAAGGGAATTGTGTCACACAGAGGAGGACAAACTACCTGCTGCGGGTGCGAGTATCACCGTATCAGAGCGCCGGTCAAAACACACTCAAACTCTACTAGCCCAGAGCTAGTGAGAAAGAGAGAGTGTGGGAGACAGCAAGAAAGAAAGAAAAAGAAAGAGAGAGCTAGGACAGAGTGAATCAATGAATAATTCATAAAACGTTGTTGTAATGTTCTGTCCGAACCCTGCAGGCCTGGTTAAGGTCAAGGATGGCTACAGTGTGTGTGTGTGTGTGTGTGTGTGTGTGTGTGTGTGAGAGAGATGAGTATGAGCTTTAGATTCTACAAAGCCAAATGGAATAATTCAGAACTGCGCAACACAATATTTTACCCACCTCCTATGGCATTGCAAAGATTTCAACTGCAATCTGAGGTAGATTTTAAACTCTTCTCTCATGCTAATAATTACTGTTTCTCATATGTGGGGTTTACAAATTTGAACAAACCCCTGACCCTACGTAGAATATAGATCACCTTAGCAACTATGTAAGCAACCCCCAGGAACCACCAAGAGCACCCTAGCAACTGCATAGCAACAAACTAAAAACCACACAGAACTACAAAAGCGGCTTCTTAGCAACCACTGTCAACACCCTAGCAACTGCCTAGTAATGAGCTAAAAACACACAGATCCCTTTAGCAACAACCACAGCCGTTGAGAAACAGAGTTGCGAAACTCCCATAGGCTTCCATGGGTACTGAGGAAGTAAAGCATGTCTTGGAGCAGCCAATAGTTCCAAACAACCAATAGTTCTAGCACTGAAGCCCATTCATTTCAGTGTTTCTCAAGCACACTCACCAGAATGCTGAAGAAATTACATAATTTTTTGACATTTTAACGCATCAGTTGACCTCTCGGAAATCTGTCCAGTAGATGTATTTTATGAAGTGTGTTATTATCATTAGATAATAGACAGTTATACTACAATTGCAGTTAGATAACGTGAGAAACAAGTTAATAGCGACCATAACCAGACGCTAGTTGTCATATTTTTAAGTTTTTAATCTTTCTGCAATTTTTCTCTCCCTGTAGGAGGTTGAATGAGTTTCAATGAAGACTGCTCATTCAAGGAATACAATAAAGAGTTTCACTGAATGCATTTGGTTGCCTTGTGTTTTTAAACATTATAGATTAATAATTATTAATGATGGAGTAGTAGTAAATCTCCAGCACGTGCGTTCAGATGGAGTGGCATAGTTCACTGACAAGCTACACAAAATCGCGTTCATAATCGGCAATGAATCGCCTGCGATTTTGAACGTGATTTTGTGTAGCTTGTCAGTGAACTACGGCTCTGTGTAGTAAATGCTGCTCCATCTGAACGCACGTGCTGGAGATTTACTACTAATCACAGGAGCGGCTTTACTGACAAGATGCGCATGAAAATCGCATTTGATTTTTTGCACGGCCCTATATGTGAGTAATTAATTTATATGTGAGTAGTAGGCTAATAAACCTTTAGTAATTTAACATTTATAAAAATTGAGTGTTTGGTAATGTCTAAATATACATTCAAATGCAAAACCTAAAAAAATAAGTAAGCAATTATGACTGACAAAACTCTTGTACAAGCTAAATGCATGTAGGCTATATTTATTAAACAGCCATACAGGCATCTAGTGTTAAACCACGGCATTACATATTTACACAGTTTTCTGGCGACCAAATGCCTCTAATTTGCCTCTTTGCATTGGAATTTAAAAACGTTTCTCCATTTTAACCCTAAATACTACACTAATTGTAATATAAATAAGCACATTAGAAAATTTTATATTTTAAATGGTCATTCATGGATCATAATTATTGCACATTATTTAGTACCAAAAAATCTCCTCAAAATATGAACTAAATATAACTGAACTGTTACACTTAAGGTGTTTGGTCACATTTGACTGCCAAGGAGTATGAGAACATCTTAATGTTGTCTCTTTATCACTCCCCAGAATAAAATGCTATTGTAAAACTTGGTCAGCGTACTTATCAATCAATGCACATTATGTGTTTATAATTACTAGAAATTGCTGCAAATATAGTGAAACTGCTGTCTGTCCAAATTAAACCCATTCAAACATATTGACAGCGCAGAGTTTTTGGAACTATTGAGAGCTCCATGAAACATGTGACCACGTGGCGGCGAGATCATAGCATGTCGCAGCTCTATTTCTCAATGGCTCTGGCAACAACAAAGCAACTCCCTAGCAACCAAAAACAACACCCTAACAACTGCATAGCAATGAGTTACAAAACCCCACAGAACACCTTAGCAACTACAAAGCAACTCCCTAGCAACTGCATATCAACGAGATAAAAACACATAGAACTCTTTTGTAGCAACAAAGCAACTCCCTAACAACCACCAACAACACCCTAGCAACTGCATAGCAACAAAATAAAAACCACACAAAACACCTTAGCAACTACAAAAGCAACCTCCTAGCAACCAACAACACCCTAGCAATTACATAGCAACAAGTTACAAAACCACACTGAATCCCTTGGCAACAACAAAGCAACTCCCTAGCAACCACCAACAACAACCTAGCAACTGCACGGCAATAAGCTAAAAACCACATAGAACATTTTAGCAAGAATGCAACTCCCTAACAACCACAACACCTTAGTGACTGCATAGCAACAAACTAAAAGTCATACAAAAACTTCTTTTTTTTTTGTAGTAGCACTCACAATTCCTTTGTAAAATGTAGTCTAATTTAGACTTTATTTAGCCTCAATTGAACTAATAAAAGAACAGATGCGTGTAAAAGTATTTATGTAAATAATGATAGTAAGTTCAATTTCCAGCTCAATCTTTGTGTGTAATGAGGATGTTGTGCTTGATTTCCTGTTAGTGGGTGATTTGTTGGGTGGACAAGCTTTAACACAAACACACACACAGCAATTTATTGATTAACCAAGGACACACAACCTGATATAAGCATCTTAAATCAGTATAAGATAGTTTGGTGGTTTCAGCTTTGATGGTTGTGTGGGTTTTAGAGGGGTTTTGGGCACTTTTCAACTGATCTGTCACTCTTTTTTCGCATTCATCCTAGTTTTTCTCGTTTTAACACATCACACAGTGAACACTGTTTTTTTTGTGTGCTTATTGCTTCAAAAACTTCCAGCTTTAATAATTTGCGGCACAAGCAAATTAATGCTGTTCTAATTACACATTTGTGGTCATTCCGAACAAACACATAAACAACGAAAATCTGATTACAAGCGCAAGATTATTTTTCTTCTCATTACAACACAAGCAACACGAGATATGAGCAATGGAGAAACCTCCAAGCTACACATTAACACCACACACACATTACACACACACACACACACACACATACACACATGCAATAACGAATGCAGTAACAGCAACAAACAACAATAACAATAATAAAACCTTTGGAAAACGTTTCATAAATGATCAGTGTGTAATTAGTGTAATCTGTGATGCGTCCTCCATGGAGAACTATTTGCGCTTTCCTCGCCTGTGTGTGTGTGTGTGTGTGCGTGTGTTCTCACGTGCCCTGCAGGGCCGACCTTCCAATCATTATCTGTCTGTCTTATTACCCCGCCAACCCAAGCCCACTTTTAAATAAAATATGCAAAGGTTTCTTAAATGATGACCTGGGGCGACGTGGATCTCCTTTTGCTGCTGTACAGGCTGTTAATCTGAGAAATGCAAATTCTCTTCATCTTCCTCCGTTGCTTTATTAACTTTTTTGAATTGAAAATTCCACGAACAATGAGTTCTGTCAGCTTCTGGAATTATATTTTCCTCTTTTCTTTTCATGTGCTCGCAGAAGCGCGTTTCACCAGGGGAAATAAAACGGTTTCATCTCCTTCTCTCCATTTAATTGGCTGCTTTGCAATTATTAGTTTTTGCCGCTAAAGTCTTTTTTTATTTCTCTTCCTGTTTTCTTAAAGCGATAGATGTCAACACTAGTTTGTCGATGTGTGAAACAAGAACGGTCAAGGTTCCTGCCGTTTTGCCACCGCAGAATGAGAACTGGTCTGTGCGGGAACGATGTGGGGTTTATTTTGCTGTATTCCCTCTCCTCTTCATTCTCTTGCACTCTTCTGTCATTGAAGTCTAGAAGAGAGCTGTGTATAGCTCATTAATTCAACAGAATTACTCATGCAGATGTTTCTTAGGACTGAAATCTCTGATGGCACCCGCATAGGTTTTTAATGATAGAAATACTAAAAGAATTCTTTTAGAAAATGAGACACATTTTCTAACCAAGCCAGTTTACACTGTTTTTAACTTCTCTTAATAATGTGTCCATTTTAAGTAAAATAAATAAATAAATAAATATACAAATATAAAGGAAAGAAAGAAAAAACAGCCATGAGAAAAAAAGGTGCTGTTATTATTATTATTATTATTATTTATTTATTTATTTTTACAAATTTCAGAGCTAGAATATAAAATTGTTTTAGATCAGAGATTCATCTTGGATCACATGCACTTCATAAGCCAATCATATTTGCTCTGACGTCATTAAATCACAGTTTTAGACAGCCAGTCACCATTTACAGAAACCATTTACAGATTTTAAATTTAGAGTTCTGTATAGTTTTATAAAATGTATCTCTTATCGATTTTTATTTTAAATTTCATTTTAAATTTTCGTAAAAATTTTAGTAATTTTGTTGTGTGTTTTTTTGTCATTTTAATTAGTATTTTTTAAAACATAGTTCTGTTCAGTTGATGCAAAATATAGATCTTATTACTTTTATTTCAGTTTTAGTTTTTGCTACTGTAGTATTTAAAGTTAAACTAAAAGAAAATGAGAAATGATGCCTTGGCAACTAGTGGAAATTTTGATTTCATATTTTATATATTTTATTTCGAGTAAAAATGTTTAGTTTTAATTTCAGTTTTAGTTATCTATAACTATAATAAGACATAGAGACATAGAGCCATGCATTCATTCACATGATTACATATTTATATCCAATCAGATCATAGCGTCGGCTTTGATATGTTCATGATTGGCTGGCACAGAGAATGTGTCTTCTGAATTCTCCCAGAATGCACCTCAGCGGGGCTTCATTAAAAGGTGGCTGCAGGGTGAAAGGAGCAGTGACCACAGGTGGTTTGAATGCTGTGTGTCCTGAGGGTGTGTGTGTGTGGGTGAGTAGGTTAGTATATCTGATCTGGGGTCCTGTCTAAACTCAGGGGATTTAGATCTGAACTGTCTTCCCCCACAAACATTCCACATTCATGAGAGAAACACAAACACACACACACACACACACACACACACACACACACACACAGTAGTCAAACCTCATGACCAACTGTCCGCTGGTCTGATCAACCTGCAATAAATGTTTACTGCAAAAATGAGTATTGAATGAGTTATGACAGCAGACAGGAGTGATTCAGCCATTATACACTGTTATAAGGAATATTCTGGGTTTTTTCTACAGACAGACTCTCTGTTGATTACCAGACAACAGTTTAGATTTGTCTTTAAGTCTAAATTAATTGGAAACATATTTACAACAGAAATACTGTAGTAGTACTGTAGTAAATGTAACTGATGTAATAAAAACAGCTAATATCTTTGCTAAAGTACCTCCATGAAATGTGTTACTTAAATGTCTAAATTAATATTTAGGTGGAGGAATTTAAAAAGTATCTGAAAAGTAAACCATAGGTGTAAGGTAATATTTTTTTATTTATTACAAAAACTACATGTTGTCAAATGTATGAGACTAAATTTGATTCATTTCAAGTTTTAGTATTAAACAAGTCAGATGATGAGTAACCGTCTGATGGGTTCAGTTCAGTGAAGGATTCACCAGACTAATTCAAACTGGTTACTCATTCTTTTGAACTTTCCATTAAAAGAATCGGCTCATACGAGTCATTTGTTCGGGAATCAGACTAAAGTTGTTGCACTGTGTGTTTTTTGATTCACAAAAGAACTGGCTCAAGAGTCACTTGTCTTTGAATCAGACTACACTGGTCGCACCCTATGTTTTCTGATTCACTAAAAAGAACCAGCTTGTGAGATTCGTTTGTTCGTCAATCAGGCTGCACTCGTCACGCTGTATATTTTTTGATTCAATTAAAATAACCCTCTTGTGAGATTCATTCGTTTAGGAATCAGACTACACTAGCCACACTGTGTGTTTTTTGATTCACTAAAAAGAACTGGCTCGTAAGAGTCACTTGTTTATGAATCAGACTACACTGGTTGAGCTGTATGTTTGATATTTACTACAAAGAACTGGCTCATGAGACTCGTTTGTTCGTCAATCAGACTACGCTGGTCATGCTGTATATTTTTCGACTCACTGAAAAGAATTGGCTCAAAAGAGTCATTCATTTTTGGAATCAGACTATAGTTACACTGTATGTTTTCTGATTCACTAAAAAGAACCATCTCATAAGAGTAATTTCGTTTAAAATCAGATTACACAAGTCACTCTGTATGTTTTTTGATTCACTAAAAAGAACTGGGTCATAAGTAGGGATATGCCGGTATCAAATTTTCATGTTGCGATTAATTGCTAATGTTTTTATCACGGTATACGGTATTATCGCGGTATTGAAATTTAGTTTAAAAAAAGTGCTGACATAATAGAGTATAACAGGTTTAATAACTTTTTTCTTATAACAAAAATAACTGAACATTTAAATGCAATAAAGCAATACAGAAAAATGTATAAAGTTAAAAGTTTTATGCAGATTAAAGTGCAAAAGAACTATAAAGACCAATAGGTATCACTTTACAATAAGACCTCATTAGTTAACCTTAGTTAATGCATTAACATTCCATACAGCGGTGTTGTGCATTTTGACCAGTTGATGGGAAAAGTATTCTTAAAATGCATTCAAAATTCTGAATAACTTGTAATATATAATTATTCACGGTATTTAGAAGAGCCCACGATAACAATATCGTGCATATTCGTTACCGCGATGTATCGCGATAAAACCGGCACAAGTCTAGTCATAAGAGTCACTTGACTACTCCGGTTGAGTTGTATGTTCAGGATTCACTAAAAAGAAGCAGCTAATAAGAGTAATTTGTTTTTGAATCAGACTTATCTGGTCATGCTGTACATTTGTTTTTGCATGCCATGTTTGAGCTGCATTTCCCAAATGTATTGTATCAATGTACATTCAAAACAGACTGCAAATTACATCCACACTGTCAGGTAAAATATCCCAGGTAGCCAGCACAATCGGGCCAATTGAGTGTCGGCTCACTCGGCTGTGTTCTGGCAGCGGTTCACCGAAAGTGAGCCAGCTCTGGCCCAGTAATGGTTGCCAGATTTGGCTAGGCTTTGGATGTGCGGATCTGGCCCGATTTGCACTGAGACACGGCACATTTAGCCACATTCGGGACCATAAATGCTGGTCTGATTTTGGCTGAGATATGGCCGACCCGGACCAGTTTAGGTGGTTTGTCCCTATTTTACCCAGCACTGGGTTGTATTTAACCCAGCATTTTTTAGAGTGTAGAATGTAGCAGTGACACTTAAACTTAAACATAATATCGTTTACCTGCCCATGTTATTTCTTAGTGTATTTTTTATTTGAATTCCTATTAATATTTTTCCCTTTTATCCAACATTCTCTTTTTTCTTTAACTACATTTGGAAATTAATGATTTAATTAATATAATGAAACAAGCTTAAAGTGGTTAAGGGAACTTTAATATTTTTGCTATATGAGTTTCAAGACATGCGCACTATCTATCTATCTATCTATCTATCTATCTATCTAATGACAAAACCTGATGGGCTTTTTGTGCTGCTAATTGCCAGAAGGCCAGAAGAACTTAATACACTGGTGAACCGTAAACCGTTCTACACATATAATATCAAAGTAATGTTTATTTATAATGAAGCTATAATTGTGAGTTTGCTGACATAGTGCTAGAGTTTAGCTCCAACCATAATCAAGCACACCTGATCCAGCTAATCAAGGTCTTCAGGATTACTAGAAACTTCCAAGCAGGTGTGAGTTGGAGCTGGTTGGAGCTAAACTCTGCAGAGCTGCGGCCCTCCAGGAATTGAGTTTGACACCACTGGTCTATAGTATTGCGACTGATCTCTTTTTAATTTTTTAATCTGTGCAAAGAAATGCAAGTACTGGCAGTGCATCAGATGGAGAGATTGAAAAGTTCATCAAAAGATGGCTGCTGCCCACTTTGGACAGAGATGGCGGAAGAAAAGAGCAGGCCCGAATGCAAACAAATTCTTCCAAAGGTATGTTCCAAATGTTAACATTTACCAGAGTTACCATTCATGTTATCAGTCTGAGATTGTCTGAATAACCATACGTGTCATTGTCTGTTCCCCTTTTTGTCTCTCTTTCTGTCAATCTCTCCCTCTTTTAGGGTATGCTTACTTGAGGAAGCTCCTGGATTTTTTTTTTTTTTTTTTTTTCAAATAAATTCTAATAACACTCATAGTTTCATTGTGTCTTTTTTATGGGGTAGTAGGTGGGGATGCCATGAAAAGAAATGGTGTA
>NW_015544213.1:3231939-3235178 GCF_001515605.1 Sinocyclocheilus anshuiensis | reverse complement strand
TATCTACTTAAAATAATTGAATCAATAATTATTTATTTTGATTATCATATATGCTTCACAGGATTTTTAATTAGGGTTATTGCTAAAATTGGCTTCCTCTATGACATTGTCCCTGATGTGGAGGTACAAACATTTGCATTGTATTTTTACTTAAAGGTCAAAAGGTCTTCAGCCGAGCACAAAGTGACAAAGTGATGTTCATTTGTCAGAGCATCTGATTTTGAGGATGAGTTTGCAGAGAACAGGGCTGCAGTCACTGAATCGCTACATTAATGAGGACGCACCTCCATTTTTCTCCTCTTTTTTTTGTTATAGAATAACT
This sequence comes from Sinocyclocheilus anshuiensis, assembly GCF_001515605.1. Classification (NCBI taxonomy): domain Eukaryota; kingdom Metazoa; phylum Chordata; class Actinopteri; order Cypriniformes; family Cyprinidae; genus Sinocyclocheilus; species Sinocyclocheilus anshuiensis. The sequence goes on along the minus strand of NW_015544213.1, from coordinate 3,234,856 downwards.
TCAAAGCATCCGTTACCTCTACATTTCTTTTCCAATTAAAGTTTTCTTTTGCTTTTGTTTTTCGAGGGCAAAACGGATTGTGTAAAGTACAAGCTCCTGCATTATGGAAGTGCTTACGTTGAGATTTCTTTTTTTACCTTGACTAGTTGTGAATGTTGTTGCCTGTTCAAGACATGCGCACTAGCTTTGACATCTAATGACAAAGTTATTTAATCCGGCCCGCCGGATCTGGGCCATTATCGGGCCAAACCGTTTTGGCTACCTGGGATGACTTGTTTTTTTGCAATGGCATAGAAGTTATCTGTCCTGGTGTCTGTCCATTTAAATTGGCTTAGCATCTGCAACAAACAAGTCATAATAGTCAAATAGTTGAAGTAACAAAAAGTGCAGCTTCATCCGAGTCACTGAGGACAAGTAGAGTTGCATACATGTTAATGAGATTAAAACAAACAAATCACTTTAATGCATCCAATGCAATCAAGGTGGGCAGGACACCAGGGATGGGCTGTATTTAGTGTTTATGATTCTCAATAATGAATGTGATTGTAATTATTAAAAGTAGAGTAGATTTCCAACAAAGAAAAAACTTTTAAACTTTTACATGAGGGAAGCAAACGTCCAAAGCCAGTGTGCGTCCAGAACAATGCAACCACTCCTGGGGGGAAATCTAATGCAGTGCTATGAACTAATCAAATGCAGAACATGTTTGGTTGTTGAATTTAAATATTTGTTGCAGAAAACATTTGATTTTAATAGAGATTCATACAAACATCCTGACACAAATACGCAGATGAGAGAAGCGAGAAGCACAATAAGAACCAACGTGCATCATGAATTTGACATAGGATTTATGGACAGCACATTTAGGAGAGTATATATCAGTTTTCTTTAAAAAATGATTCACATGTAATTTTCCATCTGAAATAAATTTGCATTGAATCGTCAATGGCCTGGGATAGATTGGGTGTGGAGTTGGGCCTGCTTTAATGATTGCAATAAGTGTGTTTTAAGTTACAAATACATCAAATCGCTCATGTGCTCTTCCATTCTCTAGGTTTACACAAGCTCAGATTGTTCAGAGACCTTTCTCCAGGCATACAAAAGAAGCAAGTGACACTTTTAATTAATCATAATGATTAAAGTGAGTAATGATTAATCAGTGTGATTGCTATCCGCATGTTTTAAAGAGCCTGCCAAAGATCATTGCTGGCAGCTCTTTACAGATGACTGACATGCATAAAACAAACTGAAGAATAACAGTCAGAGATTACAAGTGTGCGTTCAACCTGCAAGCCAACCTGTCGCCCTTGCTGAATAGTCATAAAATCAATCAAATTAAGGTTTTTAAACAGACCTCTGCAAAACTCTCCTCTGTTTTAAAGTGAGAGACAAATATGTAATCCAGTAAAGAGAGAAAAATAAATATATATTAATAATTAAACATTTGACCAAATATTTGGTAACACTTTACAATGTTACAACATTGTACAAAAAAAAATGCAATTAACTAACATTAACTAACAATGAACAATACATTTGTTGCAGTATTTATTCATCTTTGTTAACATTAGTTAATACAAATACAACTGTTCATTGTTGGATCATATTAGCTCAGCTCTATAGTAGCAGTAAAGTACTTAACAATAAAGTAATAAAATAACTAAAACTAAATAAACTACAAATCTAAATAAAATAGACATAAAAAACAAATAAAAATGACCAAAACGCTCAACTCTCAAAACACAATTACTAAAATAAAAATGAAAACAGAAAATATGAAAATAAAATTCAAAATATTAACAAAAACTATAATAGTATGTCAATGACGATAAAATGGAAGTGTTTGGGAAACATTTCTGATAACAGTCTTTACTTTTGGTGTTGAAAAATAAAATTAATAATAAAAATATAATAAAATAAAATACAATTGTTAGGTCCTGATAGCTCAGGTCTATTAAATGACAGTAACATATACATCTTTTGATTTTAATAATATATAATATGTTATATATAACATTTTATATATTATATGTTGAGCTTAACATTAAATAAGATTAAGGCATGCTTTAGAAATATTCAGTGTTTGTTCATGTGGAACCTTATTGTATGTGTGTGCGTGAAGTGCTTGGCTTAGGAATTTCTCAGACTTGGATCTTCCCCCTTAGGGTGAACATCATGTCAGGATTTGAAAGAACAAAGACAGTCAAACCCACACACACACACACACACACACACACACACACACACACACACGTACAGTAGTAGAGATAATTGCCACAGGTGTGCTGTTTTGATCCTCAACAGTATGATGAGACGCAGAGGAAACCTGGCCGAATTTGTGTGTATGTGTGTGTGTGAATGACAGTCAGTGAAGATCATGACAGACTGATTTCAGCACATAAATGAAAATGATTAATGTGATTAAAGATCAAACACACACAGCAGATCTTAGGAAAACTCACATTCCGCTTCTCAGTCATTTGCCAGTCACTTCAGATTCTCACCTGTCATCTCATCTGTGTTTATTTCTTTTATTTGAACGGCACCCATGGCGTATTGTTATCATTACTATGACTACTGTAATGTGAGGGACCTGCTGTAGGTTATCCTGCAGCAATTCAACTGAAAAAAATTAAAAAAGAAACATATCCTGTTACTAGTCACAAATAAATACATAAAACTTCCATTATGTACAATTCTTATTTTCAGTATGTAGGAAAGAGATTTAAGATGTTAAATGTTCAACAAATAATTTCAATCTGCAAGTCTGCACAAGGAAACATCTCGGTTACCTATGTAACCCTTGTTCCCTGAAGGAGGGAACGGAGACGTCACGTCGGTGACCGACGAATTGGGATCTCGCTTAGAGAGACCAATCCACTTCGAGTGTAAACTAAACGAGCCAATGCACATTGGC
>NW_015544213.1:3230998-3231861 GCF_001515605.1 Sinocyclocheilus anshuiensis | reverse complement strand
CACTTAGGCCTCTACATATGGAACCCAGCCCTCTACCGGTTCTCACGGATTCAGCGAGTGTGGGCCTGGCGCCGGACGCTCCGTTACGTCTGGCTGCCAAGGGGACGGAGGAGCTCGACAGGGCCTACATTACGGACACTCTGGAGCAGTTTTAGCAAGCCAACACTAAACCGGGGCCTCTCAGCGCCTCTACCCATTTGAGGTGAGAACACAGGAGGATACCAGCTCCACACGAAGGCTATTGAATCTAGCGAACGTGTTGGGAGTCGCCCAGCCCGCAGCTCTACAAATATCTGTCAGCGAGGCGCCACGAGCCAACGCCCAGGAGGATGCAACACTTCTAGTAGAGTGTGGCCTGAAGAACCTGCAGTAACGCCGTAGCATGTAAGGCGGAGGCAGCTTCTCCACAGGCCGTATAAGCGTCGCCGGGCAGGCCAGACGAGTACCTACAGATCCGGGAGGGGAGACACGGTTCGCCCTGCTGGGTGGCGGCGGACACATTAGGACACAATTGCATCTCAACCGACCACTCCACCGGGGGGACCCTTGTATACTCCCTAGCTGCACCACCGGTGAGGGAGGAGGAACCAGCAGGTCGGTTTCCGGCAGTAAAAGGCGCCGTCTATGACCTGGTGAGCTCCTCATGCACCTCCGGGAAGAAAGGCACCGAGTGCGGGGCACTGAGAACCAGCGCGGACCACCCCGAGAACCAATCATGCAACCTTGAGGGCTCGGGACACGGTGGAAGTCTCCACTCGAGCCCTACCCCTACGGCAGCCCGGGAAAGCATAGCCATTATTTCCGGATCCGATTCAGGCATTGCTACGGTCCCGGAGGAGAGCAGCGCAGCCGAATCTTCCTCT
>NW_015544213.1:3225454-3229798 GCF_001515605.1 Sinocyclocheilus anshuiensis | reverse complement strand
GTCAGTAGCGGTTCGGAGCTCTTTCAGAACTTCCGGATCATGACCACCCTTGTGCAGGTCCCTCAGTGCCTTGGCCTGAAGAACCTGCAGTAACGCCGTAGCATGTAAGGCGGAGGCAGCTTCTCCACAGGCCGTATAAGCGTCGCCGGGCAGGCCAGACGAGTACCTACAGATCCGGGAGGGGAGACACGGTTCGCCCTGCTGGGTGGCGGCGGACACATTAGGACACAATTGCATCTCAACCGACCACTCCACCGGGGGGACCCTTGTATACTCCCTAGCTGCACCACCGGTGAGGGAGGAGGAACCAGCAGGTCGGTTTCCGGCAGTAAAAGGTGCCGTCCATGACCTGGTGAGCTCCTCATGCACCTCCGGGAAGAAAGGCAATGAGGCGGGGTGCTGAGAACCAGCGCAAGCCACCCCGAGAAACCAATCGTCCAGCCTCGAGGGCCCGGGACACGGTGGAGGTTTCCACTCGAGCCCTACCCTCTCGGCGGCCCGGGAAAGCATAGCCGACATCTCTGGATCCGATTCAGGCCTTGCCACCGTTCCGAAGGGTGGCAGCGCAGCCGAATTTTCCTCTCCAGAGAGCTCTCCCTCCGATGCAGTGATCGACATCCAGACGTCGGGAGGAGCACCGAAGGATACTGCTGGTACGCTCTTTGAAGAGGGCCCAGCGCGTTCCTTTGATGGCTCAACTGGTTGCGAAGTGCTAGAGGAGCGATGGTCCCCCGAGGGTTGGTTCCCTGAGGGGTTTGCCACCACTGTAACCCTCAGACCGCCAGTGCAACTGCCCGAAATAGTCCATGCCTGGCTGCTGCCAGGACGAACACTGGATCGCGGCAGAGGCAACGGAGCTCCGCCCCCCTGGAGGAAACAGAGCCTGGCCCGCAGCTCCGAGATGGTCATCTTCCCGCAATGGAAACATGACTCATCCGTTAACGCCACCTCAGCGTGTTTAATGCCCAGACACGTGAGGCAGCGATCGTGACCATCACCCGGCGCCAGGTAACGACCACATCCAGAAACGCACGGGTGAAACAGCATCTTTAAAAAGACGATCCGTCGTCTTTACAAAGACGCACCCGCTTATTGTACTCTTTTAGAGAAATTGTCTCTTTTAGGGAAATACTCTTTTACGTGCTGAGACGCACAGGGGAAACAGCTGTTTGCAGCACGACAGGGGTTAGTGCAGCCTGAAGTGCGCAACCCACTCGACTCAGGAACAACCACCGCTGAAGCACCGTCCGCCAACACAAAAAGCTCCCGAGAGTGCGCTAGACTCGTCACACACGAAGCAGTTTGGTAGGAGCAGAACGATGTTGTCGCTTGACTCCGAAGGGAAAAGCTGGTATGCGTTGCACCGACTGCCTTTTTATGCTCACCTGTCATCAGCAGCAGCTGGATGCAATCATCGCATGCCAATGTGCATTGGCTCGTTTAGTTTACACTCGAAGTGGATTGGTCTCTCTAAGCGAGATCCCAATTCGTCAGTCACCGACGTGACTCGGAGTGACCGACTGAAAGGGAACTAATGTGGAGTAGCTTTAAACAATTTTTTTACATTTTGTATTATTATAATTTTTTACTAGAACTAAACCAAAAAACATTTTCAATTTTTGTTTCTTGAAATAAGTGCTAAAATAACTTAAAAAAACCTATAAAACTAAATAAAAACTGATAAAAACTATAATGTATAGACAATAAAAAAACTAATAAAAATGAACAAAACACTAAATTACACACAATTACTCAAACTTTAACTATAATTGAATGAAAACAGAAAATAAAAATAATTTAAAATTCAAAATATTAACTAAAACTACAATAGAATATCAATGAGACTAAAATAACACTGCTTTGAGCATCCCGACCTGCCTCAAGTGTTTGGGAAAACTGTTTGATAACAGTCATTATTTTTGGTGATGAAAATAAAATAAAATAAAATAATAAAATAAAAAATAAAAATTTTACATTTATTATTCATATTATATTTATCATATTATATTATTTATTAGGTTAATAAGATGAAAAGGTCATGACCCAAGTGCATAAACTATGAAAAATTAAGTATACATTTCCATAGTAGCACAAATGTCAAGTTCTATCTTGTTTTTAGGTTTAATATACTGTTCCTGCAGTATACAGTGTTCATGCATGCAATATCCAGCCACGTTTGCGAAGATGTGCTGTATGCGAGCATGAAACACTGTATCCCACAATGCAATGTGCTCAACTTGACCTTGTCATGAATGAACCAGGCATAATATCAGATGAAAGTTTTAACATCTACTTATTGACTCATTCGTTGCTCAGACTGACAAAAATTTATGTTTTAACACAAAAGTGGATCAAAAATGGTCTTGTTACACCGGGTGCACAAATGACCTGTATTTTACTCTATTTTAATGGCCATTTAAAAGTAGAAATTACTAGTATTTCTTTGTTAAATTAGATGTTTTACAAATGGGCTATTCCTTTTTTGAAGTGCTGTCAGGATATTCAAAATAGCGTACTATACTGTTACTATTTCTGCCATATATGCCAGAGAAACTGCCATTGAGATGAATGGGAATGCTAACAGATAACTTTATATAGCTAAAGTAGACCTCTATGAGCTGAGATCATGTGACAACAGAGAGCATACTGTTTATCAATGTATAATAGGTACTGTTTCATATACTATTTTTAAAAACAGTAGGCATATTCAGTGTATACTGTGCACTATTTTTTTCCAGAGAGCCATCAAAGGCAGAGAGATGACAAGATATGCACTGATCTGAGCAGATTTCACGGTGTGTGTATAAATGTGAGTGCAAGAGAGGAGCAGACGGGGAATGACAGAGAGAAAGGCAGAATTTAATCTTCACTGGTGTGTCAAAATAACACGGACTCCTTTTTTCAACATAAGCACAGTACACCTTTTTTTTGACCAAAGTGTGATACCAAAGTAAATGAATATTTATGAAGTGTGTTTTTGTGTGTGTGTGTGTGTGTGTGTGTGGCAGTAGAACAATTGCTGATCATGAGTTTCATATTTTTCCCCTACTTCCTGATCCAGACAGGAAATAGCCCAGGGGGTGGGATTAACAGAGCTCTGGCAGCACCTCGTTTACATATTCAGATAGTCGATGTGTCCATCACCATGACAGATTTACTCTCCCGGTCTCTCTCTGTCTGTCTCTAGTTGTCAAACACACACATGCATCACCGTCTATTTAAAACGTTTAAGAACAAATAACTGGTGTAAATGACAGATGAGCTCGCTCTCATCGCAGTGGCCTTTGTCTCATAAATGGAGATAAATGAGGTAAATGAGTGATCAATGAACGAATTAACTAGAAATTGAGCGGTAGGAGAAAAAAATGTGCTAAAAATTATTACAAAGCACGAATCGATCAGAAATCTACATAAACTTACATAAATTATTACAGTATATATAAGTATATATAAAACAGTACATAAAAATGTAAAACATTTTTTTTACAATTTTCACTCAATTGCTAGTAAATTTCACAAACAAAGAAACAGAAAGTAACACATTAAATTAAATATGAAATTTCAAAGTAGAAAAACTAAAATAGTATTTTCTTGTGAAATGTACTCAAATACTCTTTCTTTATTTACTTCAAAGTACCATTTATTAAAAAATAAGAAATCAGGAAGGGGGCCAACACTTTTTCACACCACTGTATATACTATATATGCATATATTTATATATAGAAATTGGAGACCAAATAGGAAATAATTACATTAAATAAAATATTTATACATCTGAATACTGTAAATAAGCAATATATAACTGTATATCTTGAACATATAAACAGATCTTGAACATACACGGACATTTAAGTTAGTATTTTCTTTAAAAAAATTATGTAAATATTGCTTATTTAACCCCTGATATATTTATGTTTATATACATATTCAAGAGAATCAACACATAATGCACTTTTATGCTTTTTCTTACAATTCATATTTCGTGACAAATCTATATTTTAATTAGTTTTGGAAAATAAACACCATTGCATAAGCAGCTTTTTTATTTTTGTTTATGTATCTTTGTGCTTGTTGTCTTTCATGCTTCTGGCACTCACACACACACACACATACACATCTTTCTCTATGTCTTTCCACGGTTGCTTCACGCTGCTGATTTCAGACACACACACACACACACACACACACACACACACACCCGCTGGGAAAGCCTGTCAAACGGCTCTTTCTCTGTTTCCACCCACCTCCAATTAACAGCAGGGTTTGGCAACAAACACAATAATTAATTGAAACATTTAATTAGCATTCCAAACTAGCAGTAATTAACACCTTTACCACGCACA
>NW_015544213.1:3224472-3224922 GCF_001515605.1 Sinocyclocheilus anshuiensis | reverse complement strand
CCAAGCTCAGCTCTATGGCGTGTGTGTGTGTGTGTGTGTGTGTGTGTGTGTGTGTGTGTGTGTTACTTGTCCATCTTACGGAGAGTTTGTAGGTTTCTTGTCATATATAATGGCACATTAGGCAGTAAAATACATTCACACAGACACACACACCCCAAAGCTACTGTGCACCAGCACCCTGGTGCATTAGATTGCCAAGGTATATAATGGCACATTAGGCAGTAAAATGCATGTACACAGACACACACACACACACACACACACCCCAAAGCCACTGTGCACCAGCACCCTGATGCATTAGATGGCCAAGGCCAGACCTGCGGGGTGTGTGTGCGCGTGTCGCCTGCAGGCGAGCTTTCTGAGTGCTTCTCTTCTCTGGCAGGATTATCCCACAACTTCCACTATTCATGTGGCTTTTAAGCGTCCAGCCCAGGGCTGTGTGTGTGTGTG
>NW_015544213.1:3218649-3224414 GCF_001515605.1 Sinocyclocheilus anshuiensis | reverse complement strand
GTCTCTCTCTCTCTCTCTCTCTCTCTCTCTCTCTCTCTCTCTCTCTCTCTGTGTGTGCATGTGTTTGTGTGTTTATGAATCTATGTATGAAAGGTGGTGCACACAGGTTAAAACAAAGTTGTGTGTGTATGCATTCATTTTAAATGGCATTCTAATACTGGACTATGATTACATATAGGGTATAATACATTTAAACATAATATAACACATGGGATTTGGTGTAATTTAATTAGCCATGATTGCATTATGGAAGTATCACAATGTATTGTACAGAACATACAAATGATTTTAAGGCATTACAAATGTTTCAAGATTATATTTCTTATGTATGCTTTATTCTTAACATGTATACCGTTCAATCTAATTATTTTATTTCTTTTAGAAATCAATGGCAAATATAATAGAGCAATTGTAGTACAGTAAGTGAAATTATTACACAAATAATTCAGATCAACAAATACACTGTAAAAAATTGTAACTACTGAAACTTATTCAGTTGCTTCCTTCATTTTTTAAGTAATCATATTGGCCTTACAAGTCATGCCAACTCTTTTTTTCAGTTTATTTACATTTTATTAAACTGACTTTTAAAAATCGAGGTTAATCTTGTGTAACTCCAAAATGTATTTGAAATTGGTTACATTTTGATGAGCTAAAGTAATGGAAAAACAAATGTTGTCATGACTTTTTTTAACTTTAATGATGTGTGTGTGTGTGTGTGTGTGCATTTGTGTGCGTGTGCGTGTGTGTGTGTTGGCCAGCATTAGATGAGCTGGCAGCGTATGTCTCCAGGACGGGATTAAACCGTTCTCTCCTCTCAATGCCCGCCGTAACATAATTAATGCCTGTATTAATAGGCCAGCTAAAAAAATCATTAAAAAATCCATTAAAAATAAATGTGTTTTTACATAAGACTTTGCCTCAGGTACTAAGACAGAAAAAAAAACCAGAGAGAAAAGAAGATAAGGAGAAAGAAAAATGGAATCGATTGTTAGCTTTCAGGTCAGCGTGAGACGGCAGCACTGTTTGAAACGGGTTAAATGGAGGGAGTTTTAAATATCCACGGAGAAAAGGCTTTTGATGAGAGGAGCTTCGACTCAATCGCTCCATGCTCTGAGTGAAATTAGCCGTGCTAATAGGGCTCACGCCACTCTCATCTGTCCAGTTCACCAAACGAGTTTTTGCCTAAACGACACTCTAAGATTCAAAACAGTCCTGAGCTCCAGTCAGGCCAGCGCCTAATTTACTCCTAAATTTTAGTCTAAAATAGTCCTGTTGAGGAAAGGGATCATCTTTAAATCTGTCATCCAAACACATTATGTGATTTGTGACTATTAATGCTAAGCATTTTCTGTATCCATTATAAATATTCACAATGCCTTATAATCAGGGTGATCTTGTGCATGAAGATGGTTTCAATACATTGATATTATAGGTTTCAGTTTCTATCCAAATGCACAAAAATGAATGTGTGATAAAGCTATTTATACTTTATGTACAAATACTAAAGAGATATAGATATTATAATGCATGTAATGGTCGACCTATATGGGTTTTTATTGCCCTATGCTGACACAAATATCTGAGAGCAATGTTATAAACATATATTTCACGATTTAATGATAACAAATAATAAATACAAATTTGTTGAATTTGAACAGAGTATTTATAAAATATGAAAGAATTGAAGATGCACATTAGCAAATCTGTTCATCAGTTATTGGAAAATGCATAAAATCTCAAAATATCGGCATGATAAATTGCATGGATATACTGGTCCATCTCTACTCCTTATGATAAAATGTCTTTGTATAATAAGTTTTATCATTTATATTTCTAAACTTTTATATTTGTAACCACAGTTAAACTGCATTATAATACTGGCTTACGATTACATATTGGATATAATAGATTAAATAACAATATAACATGAAATCTGTTGTAATTTAACCAGCTGTTAATGCAATATACTATTTCAAGTTATAAATATGATTATGTAAGTATTTTACTGTATGGTTACAATTATCTACAAGTATTGCAAGGCATTAAGAATGATGTATCACATATATAAACTTCGAATTGATATCAATTTCATATAATTATTATGTTTCTATTAGAAATGAATGGCAAGTCTAATAGAGCAACTGTAGTACTGTAAGTGAAATTATTACACTATAATTCACATCAATCTGAGACAAATATATAGAGAGAAGCCCTGATTTTAATCGGACAGGTAAAGAGTTCCTGATTTCTTCTGAATGTAAAGCGCTCTGTCAGTCACATGGGCTTTAAAACAGGCTTAGACACATGATGCAGGACTAATAATTACAATTTAAAAAGGCTTTAAAACTGAAAGAGCTCCCCGGGCATTTCTTTCTCATTTCCAAAGATATTAATTTGAGCCGAGTGGAGAGATATTTTTCTAAAGGAAATATTTAATTAATTTCCACATATGAGCATAAGGGGTTCTACTGGATAATAATTACCATTTAATATTTCCATTGTGGTTTTTTCCCCTCTAATGCCGGTCACATGGAGATCAGCACCGTTATAAGCACGTATAAAACGCAATAATAAACACAATCCAAAGAGATTTTATCCATCTAACTCTATTTCCGCTTTTTTCTGTTAAAAGTATTTTTTGTGAATATGTTTCCATTGCATCCAACACATTTTGAGACATGCAGGTACACGCGCACATAGATAGGATAATAATAATGTTTGTTTGTTTCTCTTGAGCAAAAGAAAATATTGCATTATGGAGAAAAATAGCTGGCACTGTTCATTTTTGCTTTGATCATTTATGTGTTTATTTCACAGGGCTAAACAGAACAGGCCACAAACCAAATATTAAATTATATACTGTCACTGCAACACTGCTGTGTATGTGTGTGTGTGTGTAAGAGAGAGATGAGAAATGAGAAGAGGTGATGATATCCGTTTGTTAATTTGCCCTTTCCTTAGGGGATTACTCAACCTTCTCATATTTATCAATACACAGCACACAATCCATCACACAGACACACGCACACACACTATCCCAGCATTGTCTCTTTGTGCTCAAACACACGTAAACACATCGACTGTTTTATGTGTCATTAGAATTCTACCATAGTCACTGCAGATGCACAATACACTATATAGTGATCAAACTAAATACTGAATAAATGTGTGTGTGTGTGTGTTTTTGATTATCACACACACACATTGTCAGTGAGTATCAACATTCCTCCAATTAACTCTCTCAAACTAAACCACTGCCCTGCAGCCAACACACACACACACCGATTTTATCTTTACAAAATTAACGTAACATTTTTTAATGAATGCAAGCAGCATTAAATGTAAAACAGTAGTAAAAAATAAAAAACATTAGCAACCTTCATTTTATTGTTTCATACATTGTTACTCTGTGGTATAAAAATGTTACTACACTCAGAAAAAAAGGTACAAAAGCTCTCACTGGGATGGTACTTTTTCTAAAGGTACACCTTTGTACCTTATTTGTCCCTAAAGGGTGCATATTAGCACCTTTTCAAAAGATACCACAATTTTTGTACCTAGTGTAGTGTGTAAATAAACAATTTGGTGATAATGCTAGTACCAAGACACAATAGAACTCAAAATACACACTTTTATAGTTACTGGACAAATATCATTCTTATTTATACTATTTCAATCCAAACATTTTTTTAGCGTACAATAACTACAGTAAAGCTACTGTAGTTAAAAATATAGTTATATATAAAATATGTACATTTATATACTGTGTGTGTGTGTGTGTGTGTGTGTGTGTGTGTGTGTGTTATTGAAGAACATACAGTGGTTGAAACTTCTGGAATCACAAAATGAATCTTGCTTAATTAATTTACTATATCAATATTTTTGTGAGTGCCAGTATTAAACCAACTAATAAAAGCAGAAAAACATGCACTCACACTTTAAAACAGCAACATTACCCTACAAAAACACAAGTTATGAAGACATAAAGAAGTAAAATTACCTTTCAGAATGCGTCACTGAAAAACCATGATCAAGCACTATTCTTAATATTCCTCATAGTGATTTCTGTGCAGAGATTCAAAGGAATCGTTTGAATGATTAGGTGATTAATTTGCTCCAATTCATTTACACGAACAATTCAAACAAACTGGTTCACTAAAATGAATCATATTTCCCAATTCTACTCATAACAGAGTAGTTAAGTAATTAATTAAGAGAGTAGCGTTTCTGTATGTGTGCTCGGGAAGGAAACTACTGTAAAAAATGATTTTCGAATTTGTAAATAAAAGGATTATTGAAATACGTTTTACAAGAAAATACTATTTCAGCCTTTCTACTTCAAAATTACATGCTTAATTCAATGCGTTGCTTGCCATTTCTTTGTAATTAATTGCAATATTTACTACAGATTTCTGAGTGAAAATTGTTTCTGTACCATTTAAGATAACCGAATGAAACAAATGTTAGCTTTAAATAAAACCTTTTATTGTCCATGTGTCCATGTGTGTGCATAAATGTATAGAGCTGTTCAGTATTTGATGACACTAAATGCTTCATTCCACTGAAAATGGAGGGATTATTGATCAGACAAATAACATATAGATACACACACTCGACAGCACACTTTTCTCTTTCTTCTGTGATCTGTTCTCTCTCTCATGGCCGTGGGTGAGCCTCAGGGCTACATAAAGCTCCTAATAGCCATGTCATTCTCTTCTGTTGTCTGAATTGTGTGTGTGTGTGTGTGTGTGTGTGTGTGTGCGTGTGTGTGTGTGTGTGTGTGGTGTGTGTTTGTGTACGCAAGTTACACTGATGATTTACAGGCTTCTATCTGCACCTCTGTGCCTAAAGCTACTTTGAGAAATACGATTACTAAATAACACACACACACGTCCATCATCAGTCAGATCTGCTCATACTGAGATTCTGGGAAGTTTGTCAAGACTGAACGTCCAAGTTCAGAGTGTCCGACTTCCTCTAAATCTCCTTTTTTTTTAACCAAAGAACAGCGTGGAGGGAATCTGATAGAAGACAGATGCTGGGTAATTTGATTAACTGCCACTGACTGAACGGACATTTCCCAGGATGCATTTGTGCTCAAGATTCCTCGTTAGTAAACACAAAACGCAGCGCTTGTTTTCTTCACAAACACACATGCAGGAATGTGGCAGATTTGTACTGACTGCTGGGGTGCTTTCACAATATTTTTAGATGCAAAGTGTACTCGTGCAGATGTTCAGCACTGGAGTAGTGAAAGTTTTGTCGTGTTGCTCACTCTCAAAACACCCTCAGGCTGATTTCTTCATGTTTTTGGTAGAAGAATCGGTGCACAGCAAACGAGAAAAGACGAGAAAATATTTTTACTCTGCAGAATTTCAATGCAAGATTTATATACATATATATATATATATATATATATATATTGAAAGAAGTCTCTCATACTCACCAAATCTGCTTTTATTTGATCAAAAATACTGTAAAATAAGTAATACTGTGAAATATTATTACAACTTCAAATTACTGTTTTTTTTTCATTTTAAAGAACGACCAAAGAATTCAAATTTTCAGAAGTGACAGTAAAACATTTATAATGTTCCAAAAGATCTTATTTCAAATAAATGCAGTTCTTTTAAACTTTCTATTCATCAAAGAATCCTGATAATAAAATAAACAGTTTTCAACACTGATAATAATAAGAAATGTTTCTTGAGCAGCAAGTCAGCATATTAGAATGATTTCTGAAGGTTCATGTGACACTGAAG
>NW_015544213.1:3215501-3218639 GCF_001515605.1 Sinocyclocheilus anshuiensis | reverse complement strand
AATAAGATTACGTTATTGGGATTTTTTTATTATTAATTGTATTTAACTAGTATTACAACTGTTATTATTATTAATATTTTTTTCTTATTTTCGTATATTTCTTTAAAAATGGCCTTAAATGGAGAATCCCCTTCAGTAACACACAATAAAATAATTAGAAAAATTAAATTAAATTTGATTAATAAAATAAATTAGACAATATGCCCTTTGAACACTGAATTTTATAAAATTAAAAAAAATGATATATTAAAAAAATATATATTTTTAATCACCTTCAGTCACACACAATAAAATAAATAGAAAAAATTTAATAACATTTTATTAATAAAAATAAATTAGACAATGTGCCTTTAGTGCACACAATTTTTTAAAATGAAAATGTATTTATGAAATGTTCTCTGTCTCTAATGCAATGGCAGCAGCACTGATCTCTCTGTTGATTCATAAAAGTAGTGTTGCTGCTCAGATGAAACGCTGGGTCTCTGATTCTTTTGTATTTCATTCAAGCCGGTCTGTTTCACCATGAGTACTGTATGTGGGGTTTACAGTGACTCTCAGACTCTGGCTCGGCTCCAGACCCTCCTGATCCGTCTCACTCTTAGACCCGTACAGTAGCCAGACGTTTGGCTTGCAGCAGTAAGTCTGGTCCAGTTTGCTGCTTGTTCTGGCCAAGAACCGCCCACTGACAGGAAAGGTCTGTCAGACCCAAGGAGGTCTGCAATGCTTGGAGAAAGCTATCCGTTAGCATTACCATTCATCTCAATGCTGCAGGACCCGCTGGAAATATGCCGTTTTAAATCTGCCATATTCACTCACTGGCACTCAGTTCTGGACAGCTGTTTTTGAGACAATCGCCCTGAGCCACAAATGCCATGTAATGGATCGTTCTGGAGCTTTTACACTTTTAAGAGCCTGCAAAAAAAATGGGGCAATGATAAAACATCTAATATAATAGGACTAAACATGTATTGCTTTCAATAAAATGCATTTAATGTGAATAAACAACTCTGTTTGAATGGCTAACAATGGAGAACCAGGTTTTTGACAGCAGTGTCACTCTGCAATTGAATGTAAAGAAAAACACTGAAGAAATTAGCAGAAACGTACGACTTTGAAACATAATTTCTGTCTGTCCAAATGTAATTAATTCTAATAATTTGTAGATACTTTTTTATGTTTTTGATCTTCTTATGCTCCTTATGGTCTTATTCGTGTGCATTGATCATCCAATTTAAAATAACTGTTTTCTTTCTAAATTATTTTAAAATGCGATTTATTCCTGTGGTGCAAAGCTGAATTTTATGCATCACTTCAGCGTCACATGATCCTTCAGAAATCATTCTAATATGCTGATTTGCTGCTCTAAATAAATAAATGTTTAAAACAGTTTTTGCTTGTTTTGTATATTTTTTCAGGATTCTTTGATGAATAGAACGTTCAAAAGAACAGCATTTATTTGAAATAGAAATCTTTTGTAACATCATAAATGTCTTTACTGTCACTTTTGACCAATTTAATGTGTCTTTTCTAAATAAAAGTATTCATTTTTACTTGCCACGTACTTTTGAATGGTAGTCTACATTTATATTTTAAATTTTAATAGTTTTGTAAGTTACTTAAATTATTTGTAGGTCGTTACTGTCACTTTTGACCAATTTAATGCATCATTACAGAATAAAAGAATATTATAGTATTAACTAATTAAAAAAGAATAATCTAGCAACCTTTCAAAGAATTACTGCAACAGATCTGATTAGTGACTAGTTCTTCTTTATAAATACTCTGCACATTATACACAAAAATGCTTTATGACACAATGCATGAGAATTTGGGAGAAATGTGCTTAATTGTAACAAAAATAATGTTACAATGGCAAAACAAATCTTAATAGTCCTATAGAAACGAAAATGACCTATCTATTGTAGTTACGGGTGACCGTCCTGACAATAATCTGGTTCTAGTTAGAAAGTTTGGCTCATGAAGTGTGGCTCCTGTCAAAAGCCTATGTGCTGTTTCTTCTCTCTTCATTGGCTCAACCAATCAAACACCGACATGGGACAGGAGATCATTGCTGGTGAATTATGGGATGTTGTGCAAGTGCCTTGGCTGGTTGCCGTAGCGATAGATCACAGTGTAGTGGAATTGGTGAGATGATAATTGATTGGCGTTGGGCTTCTGTGTGAAAGAAGAGAGAGAAATAAAGAGAGAGCGATGGAGGGTACGGCTGCCATATTAGATTCCTCCGACGGGCCGTTCGTGTGGAGCGATACGGGCAGCCCCAGTGGTGATGTACAAACCTGGTTACGGAGGATATTAAACATGGCCAATAAGACACACACATACACACACACTTACGAGGCCCCAATGGTGATGTCCAAAATGCCCAAACCTAGTTACAGGAGATATTAAACACAGCCATTAAATCACACACACTCTGCTGTGTGTGTGTGTGTGTGTGTGTGTGTGTGTAAACCTGGTTACCGGCTTTGGGATATTAAACAATCCCATCAGCACCTTATTGCTCAACACTGGGATTTCTCATCGTGTCCCATTATTCCATTTACTACAGACTCTAATGCAGCGCTGGCCTTAGGCAAACACACACACTTTCACGCAAAGATAAACACACACATATGACATTTCCTCCTTAATTGTAATTCATTATTGGGAAATGTGATACTGGATATGTATATATGATATAGAAAGGCTTCATAATGCAGATTTCAACCACAGGAGACTATAAAAATAAATATGGAATTTCCTGTCCAGTTTTATTACTAAAAGTACATTCAAAGATAAAATTGGATATACTTTTAACAGTCAATGTCTCTGGATTTGGCGGTTAAGACATTGGCATGAATAGGATAATAAAATAGGGTCTACATTTTTTTTTTTTTTGATAATTTAATTATTTTATAGCAAGAAACATTAAAGAAACCCCCACATTAAGTAGACACAATTTATAAAAAAAAAAAAATGCAGTAATAGGGTTGCAAAAAGTTAATTAACATTAGTTAAAAATTACAAATATAATTTTAATACAGTGAATTAAACATATATTTTACAGATATATCAAAATTATGGTACATCTGTAAAATTAACAAATATATATATATATATATATATATACACATTTAA
>NW_015544213.1:3211603-3215466 GCF_001515605.1 Sinocyclocheilus anshuiensis | reverse complement strand
AATAAACAAATATATATATATATATATATATATATATATATATACACATTTAATTAATTATTATAATTAATATATAAAATCTATATAAATTTATAAACAAAATATATTTAGATTATAGATTTAAAACAATAAATATATTTTTTATTTACCAATAAATAAGTCAAAGACTATGAATACAGTTCAAGAAGGTCAACATCCCCATTTTAAGGAGGGATGTGGATATTTTGTGCATTTAAAACTAGCCACTTTTCATGAATATGGAACAATTCTTTTACACATCTAATCATTTTCATAATAAAAAAACAATGAATTTGTGCTTTTTAATACTTAAACATACACACACCAAACTGTACTATATATCAATGAAAAGTGCCCTAAAGAAACCTAGCAGAAGAATAAGTGGAGGAAAATAGAACAAACTGATGATTTATTTATTTATTTTTATTTGAGCTGGTCAGTCATTTCTCATCCTGCTTACATTTTAATTTCAGCTCTAGAACAATATTAAACCATTGCACAAAGCAGAGTTGAGTCGATAAGATGAGTTAAACACTAAATGTGACCCGTTAAATGCGTCGCTTTAATGATGGACATTCATCAACATCAGAGGCCGTGACATCATTTCCATCAGCTCACAGAAATAGCACACAAGTGATGTTTAGCACAGCGACTGCGATTGTTGCGTGTGGATCGCCTGCCGTGTGCGCTGCCCCATTGATCACTATTGAAATGATTATATTCCAGTCGCTTTATGCAGTTGTCTGGCAAACGCCCGCAGTGTTAACCTCCCTCAGGGCTCTGAGTGTCCTATGGTTGATCAGCTAGCATCAAATGCTCAAACTGGGATGTTTTTTAACATTAGTTTTGAAGAGAACTCTCTAGATCTACCACAAACAATAGTATAAGCTTTGAGAGCAACATAATGTGTATATATATATAAAATAATATGTGTATGTATATTTATAATTATATAAAAAATATATTCAAATTATATTAAAATGTATAATGCATATTTATAAGCACATTTTTCTATAACTGATTTATATCATCAAATATATATATATATATATACACTAGTTTTTGTTGATTTTTTTATAGTGTTGAAAACTGACAGTCAAATAATATTAGTCTAACCATCTTTAATAACTAATCTATGGAATTAAACATTTTTAAATATTTAATTTTAATTATTTATTATTATTTATTTATTTTATTATATATACAAATATATACACTTGTATTTTATATATTTATATAGTGAAATGTATACATATTTTAATATTATCAATTAAATAAATTATGTGGTAGGTGTAACTTGGACTGCCTGAATTGAGGCATATTAATGGTTGATTTGTTGTTTTATCCAGATACTTTTTTTCCCCCTTTGAATAATTGTGCAACTTAATGATCGAAGATTTTTTGTTTTGGAACTTACATTCATAATCCAGTCGGCTTAGAAATCTTGGGGGGCACGTGAATGGGCATGACGCTTCTGACAGTCATAACTGAGGCGATTAAGGAAAGTGATCATTTAACAGTCCGTTTGACTGAAAATAACCATAATGAACACCCAGGCACATTAAATAGCGTTTTGTCCTCCCTCCTAGCGTTAGTATCCAAGGGCTTAGGAGAGAATATTAGCCTGGCAATGAGGCGCTGCGCTAATGCTACGCTAACTCTCCCCAACTCCCATGACTCCCCAGTGTTAGATAACAGTAAGAGCGATTGTTCAAACTAGTTGGTGTAACAAGGGATGACCGGGACACACCGCAGCGGAGAGAGGAAGAGACGCCCCCCACCTCCACCATCCCCCGGGAACATTTCCGACGTCTCTGTCACGCCCCACAGGTTAGCGGTTAGCGGTTAGCACTGATGAGTGGATGGAAATGTGCCTTTAATGACTTAATGAAACTACATTTATGATGATAGTCATTAACACTAAACACGGCCACAGGCCAGCTACCCAATTACACACACACACACACACACACACACACACGTACACGCATTCACACACAGACATTTTCAAGTATGTGAGGAAAGTACAGGTGTGGAGAAACGCTACCCCATTACACACACACACACACACACACACACACGTACACGCATTCACACACAGACATTTTCAAGTATGTGAGGAAAGTACAGGTGTGGAGAAAATACAGTGTTTTGAGAAAAATAAGCAATTCTCATATTCATATTGTCTTCATATATGGTCGGTGCAAAAAATACAGTTGTAAATATGATCCAAAATGTTTTGTATTTGGATCAAATCATATTCGGGGGTAGTTGGAAACACATGGGATCACATCACAGTTGTGTGTAAACACTAATGCACTAATGCAAAACAGTGAAGGACCGCCTACTCATCTGTCAATCATCCATCTATCACGGTCACTGTCCCACCAAACCCACAATATACTGGGTAGTTGACATTCCCATGAACTTTTCTTTCATTGAACATCATGATTTTAGGTTAAAGCCTCACTTAAAAATGTCTGTCATTGCATTAGATTAGAAAATAATTGTCTGGTATTCCATTGGCCTTAGCAAGCACTGAGATTCTTGTTAGCGGTCAAGCATCCTTATTGTTAGAATTCTTTCCCTGCCAAGAGTGTATTATTTCAGCTCACATATGATAAAAAGTTGTGAAATTTGGTAAACTTGTAGAGGACGGTCTCAACTTATACTACTATACATTTGAGGCCTCTACCATGAAACCTCTAGTGCCACCAAGAGCTCAAAATTGCACTTTTTAATCATGTTGTCTAGAACAGTGGTTCTCAATTTCAGTCCTCGTGTACCACCTCTCTGCATATTTTGCATGTATCTCTTATTTAACACACCTGATTCAGATAACCAGCTCGTTAGAAGAGAGCTCCATGCATGAACTGTGTTCCGATTGACATCCCTATTGTGTCCCTACACAGTGTTCTTCGCTCCCTACTCCCTGAGCACGGGAAATCCGTTGAAGTTTACTTCACTTCAGAACATTAATTCACGGGGTTGTGGTACGCCACGGCCTGCAGCATCTTCACACATAGATGAAACTTGCTAGAGAATTGTGAAGTGTGACATAATATACCTCTGTAAATAAATACAATTTAAATTCACATCAACACATCAAGAAATAAATATTCTGAATATTATTCAATAGAAATTAAAACTTATCCTGTTTTAATATATATGGCTAATTACTAACTAACTAACTAGCCAGCTAACTTACTAACTAAATAAATATTTCTATTGGAATTATTCAATGGAAAATGTAATTAGCTAAAAGAGGTAATTTATTTTTGAGAAAAGTTTTTTTTTTTTTTGAGGAAAAAGGTAGTTATAAGCCTCTATCCATCCATCCATCCATCTGTCTGTCTGTCTATCTCAGTCTCTATTACATTGGTTGGGTCGATTCACTTTGAGTTATAAACAGAAACAGAAATTCAACCAGAACAACACACACACACACACACACACACAGAGTCTGTTCTAAGAGGAATGAAATTCAATTGTGTGTGTGTGTGTGTGTGTGTGTACGCACATTGGAAAAACAGAACTAAAAGAAACAGAGGATGAAAAGAGAGATTGTGTGTGTGTGTGTGTGTGTGTGTTTTAGTAATGAAATTAGAATGGGAAGAGGCCAAAACAATAAATCAAAGCCATATGTGTCCATTTCCTGTTTAAGTTCCTTTCACACAGACCACTGCTGACCTCATGCGGTGCACACACACACACACACACACACACACACACATAAACACACACTTCTATTCCCAGGGCAATATGGTGACAACATCACAAATAAATCATGTGACGGTAAACATCAGCACTGATAGGGTGTGTGTGTGTGTGTGTGTGTGTGTGTG
>NW_015544213.1:3200062-3206792 GCF_001515605.1 Sinocyclocheilus anshuiensis | reverse complement strand
ACACACACACACACACACACACAGAGTCTGTTCTAAGAGGAATGAAATTCAATTGTGTGTGTGTGTGTGTGTGTGTGTACGCACATTGGAAAAACAGAACTAAAAGAAACAGAGGATGAAAAGAGAGATTGTGTGTGTGTGTGTGTGTGTGTGTTTTAGTAATGAAATTAGAATGGGAAGAGGCCAAAACAATAAATCAAAGCCATATGTGTCCATTTCCTGTTTAAGTTCCTTTCACACAGACCACTGCTGACCTCATGCGGTGCACACACACACACACACACACACACACACACATAAACACACACTTCTATTCCCAGGGCAATATGGTGACAACATCACAAATAAATCATGTGACGGTAAACATCAGCACTGATAGGGTGTGTGTGTGTGTGTGTGTGTGTGTGTGTGTGTGTGCTTGTTTTGACTATACTTGTAAGAACCAAATGTCCTCACTTATATTGTGAAATACTTTGACAAGTCGAACCCATTTGACTGGTCCTCACTAGTTAAAAAGGCTTATAAATCAGCCAAAAGTTGTTTTTGATTTAAATCTAGAGTTCTGCACATGTTTCTGTGATGGGTAAGTTTAGGGGTAGGAGTTGAGTTAGCTGACAGAAAATATCATTAACATGATAGAAAATCAATGGAAGGCTATGCAGTGTCCTCCCGAAGACAGCCAAACAAATGTGTGTGTGTGTGTGTGTATGTGTGTGTGTGTTACTGCAAACCAGATGTGTGTTTTTGTATAAATTCCCAAACTACTAAAGTCAAACTAAGACCCTTAACCAGAAATGTTTAAAAAACAAAAACAACATTATTTACATTATTTCTGAATCTGTTTTCCAATTGAGAATTAATTTAAAGATTCAATTATTTATTTACTTACTTACTTATAGCTGTATAATAAGTGGGATAAATGGAATTTTCATTTGAATAATTTCCATAGAAAGATTATTTATTTAGTTAGTTTAGTTAGTAACCTTATATAATAAGTGGGATATGATGAATTTGCTATTGAATAATTTTAATAGAAACATTTAGTTAGTAGGTAGTTGTTAGTTAGTTAGTTAGTTAGATAGTTTCCATATATAATACATGGAGTAAGTCACATTTATTCTGACCAAAAACCACCCACATACTCACAAAAAGACAGACTGACAAGTAACACGGCCAACCACAATTTGTATTCTTTAGACATGACATTCAGAGGCCTGGTTTACTTGTAAAAGGATATCACAATAACAGACCAGCACATTTTAGGTTCTACTATTCCTCATTTTAGACAAAACCAACACATGCACGCATGCACATGCAGGCCTATGCAGTGAAAGCAGGACTGCAAAGTGAAACAAATAAAAAAATTAAGCAGATGAAAAGAACAAGATTGTAATAAAGAGAGAATCTAGACATCTCGACTCCTCACTGCCAGGCCTGAACCCAACACAAAATAAACACAGAGAGCGTGGCTTTGAATAAACCCTAATATCAGCTCTGTGTGTGTGTGTGTGTGTGTGTGTGTGTGTGTGTGTGTGTGTGTGTGCACGGCTGAAACTCTCCATCCGTTTGCAGCAAAAGACTCGCTTTATTGCTTTGATGCATCAAATATTGTAGGAAAAGCCACTAAAGTCTCTATGATCTTTTATTAAAACGGACAGTCTCGCTGTCTCCATCTGGAAATACATGTGATTGTGTGTGTGAGAGAGAAGAGAGAAAATAAAGCAGACAGGAAGTGAGAGAAAGACGACACATGAATTTTCTCATTGCTGAGGAGGATGTTTAGAAGGATGATAGTGATTATTATAGTAAGATCAAATGCACACGCACAGTCACTGTCCCAGTCGCTGCCATGTCCAGTAACTTTGTCAAGACAAGTCACCTACAATACAGATTGTGTCAAAGCAGCTTTACAGTGTTAAACAGGAAAAACATGTGCTGATAATGCAAGAGGACAATAGAAAACAGTCAGTTCATCATTGATTCAGTGGTCATCGTCCAGCTCAGTTCAGTTCTCTTCCAATAGTGTCTGTGCAGTCAAGTCAACAACATTGCCAGAAATTGTGTCCCCAAATAAGCAAGCCAAAGGCGACAGTGGCAAGGAACCAAAACTCCATTGGTGAAAGAAATGGATAAAAAAAAAAAAAAAAAACCTTGGGAGAAACCTGCAGGCTCAGTCGGGGGGCCACCAAGATCTTAAAGTTGCACTTCCAACATTTGAACTCTGAGTGCACCTTTAAACTAAGATTTTTTTTAACTCATCCTTATTATATAGTATATATGGCTAGTTACCAAACAAGCAAATAAATAAATGTTTTATTGAAATTATTAAATAGACAATTCTGTATATCCTGCTGGTAATATATTGCTACTTACAAAATAAAAAAAAACGTTAAGAAATAAATATTTTGAAATGATTTATATTATTAATATTTTGAATTTTATTCCATAAAAATTAAGCTTATCCTGCTTCTTGTATACAGCTATTTACCAAACAAACAAATAAATAGATAAATCCTTCTACAAAAAGTTTTCAGTCGAAAATTCAACTTATCCCACATATTATATATGGTTACTTACAAAATAAAGAATAAATAATGTAAGTAATTTATGAAAAATTCAACTCATTCTGCTTATTTTATATATGTATATAATATATTATATATACTTATTATATATACTTATATTACTTACTAAATAAAAATGTAATAATATATGAATAATTAAATATTTTGAAATTAATCAACTGAAAATTTAACTTATCACGCTTGTATATGAGTACTTAAAAAATAGATTCAATAAATAATAATAATTCCTATCATTGATAATACTAATAATAATAATAATTAATGCATTTAGCAGACGCTTTTATCCAAAAGACGAGGGACAGCTTTTTAGTGATTTTAAAGGGAGTGCTCTTTGTGTGCTTTCTAGGCTATATATAATCCATTCAGAATTTGTATAAAACGTTTGTTTTTCGGCCACATGCACGCTGCAAAGTTTTGGGAATGACATCCTCATATTTATGTGGGATTCACACTCGAAAGAGCAATGGACGGGACTAAAATATATGTAAAAATTTGTGTGTACTGAGGTTTGAATACTGCATCTGTTGATTTTTGTCTTATGTGTGGATTATTAGTTTTTATTTAGTGTGAATCTCTGGTTTCAACAGCTCTAGTAATAAACAATGTGAACAATGTGGCCTACCAATGTTTATTTGAATCAAAACACAAAACATTATTTAGCCCGTTTGCATCTGCAAAGTATATATACACACAGACATATACTAAATAATATTAGTATTAATATGCAATTCAATTCAAGTTTATTTGTATAGCGCTTTTCACGATACATTTATAAACAATAGAACGAGAGCAAATGATACAAGAGACATGAAAGTAGCAGCAGTATGTGTAAGATTGGTTTCCAGAAATAATACTCAGACATGCACAATTACCTGACATGCGTTGATTGTTCGGAAAAAAATGGACTGTTGAATGCCACAACTGACCAATCAGAATCAAGTATTCAGAAGAGAGTCTTAAATACTAGAAAGCTAATTATAATGAATATAAAAGAAAACTAAAAGAACAACTTTGTAAAACATCGTCTGCTTTAGTTAGGACTCATTTTACCTTTGATGAGGTTTTGTCAAATTTAACTCACTTCTGGGGCCATTTTATCCTCAAACCGCAGCTAAATGAGCCCACAGACACGCAGCGGGACAGAGGATCAGATCTTTAGGTCTGTCTGAGTGAGTTGGCAGTCAATGACAGATGACGCTGATCATTTTACTAAGTGCTCGTGTCCCAGCAGGCTCGAGTCTGAAGACGTTATTCAATTAGGGATAGTAGCGTTATTATCTCTGTGTGTTAGCGTGAGGCATTACACTAATGTTTGTCCATGCATGGCTCTTTGCTTGTCGGGCGCCAACAAAACACGCTAATAATGACAGTACACATAAACTCTCATGTACATATGCACACACTCTCACGTAGACTCGTCTGTCCTGATGCAGCTGGACTCAGACGGGCCCGAGCGTGAAATCTTCAACTCCCAGAATACAATGGGGCGGCTGGGTGGTGCATGCTGGGAAGTGGTCTCTATGACAAAAGAGCTGAGTGGCGGCAGCTGCCCGTGTCTCTGCTCACTCGCTAACAGACACAGACACACACTTCGCAAAGGCCCTGCAGGGTGTCCAACCAGCTGCCCGTCAGTCTTTGTGTGTGTGTGTTTATATGTGCCTGGCTGCAGGGCCTAAAAGTGAAATGAAGTTAAAGCTAATCAATAATCAATAATCAGAAATAAATGCTGCACATTTTCTCATAGTGAGATATGAATGTGTGTGGCGTCCTGAAGCAGCGGTTTCCAATAAGAGTACATGTATATTAAAGTGTATATGTAAAACGTCATAAAATAATGTAATGTGACGTAATTAAAATAAAATAAAAAGTAAATGTAATAAAATAATGTAATTGAATGCTATTAAATTAAATTAATAAATAGAAAGTAAACATAATGCAATTAAATAAAAATGTAATGAATAAAATAAAATTAAATAATATTAAGTCTCTCAAAATAATAGTTTTTTACTGCCCTAACAATATAAAGTTAAATATATTTAATATAATATAAACATCACATGCATTTCATATAATTTAACAGCTTAACGCTTTCAGTAAGTTTTTAAGAAAATAAAACAAAATAATGTTTAACTGTGTATAAAGTTGTCTAAATTTGTGTGAAAGTAAATGTAGCAAAATATAAATTACTTTCTCCACAATTTTGATGCACTTTAAAGGTGCCATAGAATGCATTGATACGATATTTTAAATTGTTCTCCGATATCTACATAGAAGGTATGTGGCTTAGGTAAGGGCAAAAAATCTCCAGAAACGGTTTTACATGTCCATTTACAACCCTAGGATTTGTCCCTAGAATGAAATGGTCTGTTTTTACCTTATTTGGAAGGGTCATGAATAATAATGTTGAGCTCTGCTCTGATTGGCTGTTTCACAGTGCGGCTCAATGTTGAGCTCTGCTCCGATTGGCTGTTTCACAGTGCGGCGCAATGTTGAGCTCTGCTCTGATTGGCTGTCAGTGATTGGCTCACACAGCAGGAAGGAAACACAGGGAAAATATATATTTCAATACTTTCTCTCGCAGTTATATCGTTGGGTAATTATACTGTATATAAAATGCGGACATCAAGGAGCCGTTATTAATATGCGGGGCATTGAAACTGCTTTCAAATGCAGGATCGTGTTTTACTTTCACTTTTGAGATTTGCGATCGCACGTGCGGTCTCTGTGGGCTCTGTTTATGTGGTAAGTGAAATCTTATGTACTGTAATGTAACAGGCTACCGCTAGCAAGCAGCTAACATGTCCCTTTAGTGGCTCGTGTTATTTTATTAGAACACGCGTTATTTGCTTTCCGTGCCTTTCTGAATACAGACAACAAACCCATCCCTGCACTTCACATCCCCTGCACAGCCTGGAACATAACATTTATTTCCATGATCTGCCATTTTCGCTGTTGTCCTCGCTTGTTTCTTCACAATATCTGCAGAACTTCTGATGATTCGGCTGTGCAGGTCCGGCTGGCGGCTGGCATAGAACATGGGCGAGTATATGCAAATGTTAGGGGCGGAACTATTAGTGATCCCGACTGTAACGTGTTATGTTCTGATTCGCCTGTTTTTCAGTGGTCTATTGCATGCACGAGATTTACATAAGAAGGAGGAAACAATGGTGTTTGAGGCTCACGGTATGTCATTTCCATGTACAGAATTGTTATTATTCAACTATGCCAAGGTAAATACAGTTTTCCATTCTATGGCACCTTTAAGTTTTGAGGTTAAGGGGTAAAAGGGAAAGTTTCAGCCAACATTTGAATGATAATGGGATTTTAGAGTGGAAAATAATAATTATATCAGTGCATATAATATCAATTATATATTTTGATATTCAATGCACAAAACTTGGAAGACAAACTTTTACAGTAACTGAAAGTGGTGAGCTGGTAAATTATAATACATTTATATTATATTAATATGATATTCATATGAAATATATTTAGCTTTATATTGTTATGGCTGTAAAAATATATTTTATTTTATTTTGATACAAGTCACCTCATTTCCTATTTACATCCCATCACATTTCAGCCAACCAAACCAAATACACTTAGGTAAAATAAAACCTTTCTCAGTTTGATATAAGCTCTCTGTTAAGTCTGTTTGGCCCCTACAATATTGATTGTTTTGATTTATTTTGTCATTGTTATAAGGAGCATTTTAATAATACTAAATGAGATCCATTACAATAGGTGTCAAAAGGAACACTAGTCTGGCTGCTGCTGATGAAGAGGCACTTGAGTCTTACTGTGGAGGACAAAACAGGTTGAGAAACACTGTCCTAAAGCACACTAAATAATGCAACTAAATCTGTGCTGCTGAAAACATAATATCAGTCACACTCACTGCACACACATCACTTCCCCTCTGGTCAGTGTGAACCCTGAAGGTCAAAGGTCAGGCTGGGGCAAAGGTCATCTGTAGATAGTGGTCAGCAGGTCAAATGCAGGTGTTTGTGGGCAGCTGTAACCTCAGAGAAAGTGTTTTGTAACATGACAGAGAGGCCAAATGTGCCATATCTAGAGATCAGAATATCACAGAGATTTGCGGGTGGAGTCTTTTCATCTGGACCAGTAAGAAAACAAAAGTTTGT
>NW_015544213.1:3198859-3199633 GCF_001515605.1 Sinocyclocheilus anshuiensis | reverse complement strand
TATGTATGTATGTATGTATATATATATATATATATATATGAACCATATATGATATGGTTATATAAGGTGATATTTATATTATACTCATTTATATTTAAATATATTGTTGGGGCAGTGAAAATATTATTTTGACCCAAAGAAATGCTATATATATATATATACTTAAAAAATGTTAACACTTTGTTATTTTGAGTTTCTTTGTATCACAGGGATAACATCTTAAAATACATTTAAATAGAAAACAGTTATTTTAAATCACAATAATATTTTATAATATTAAAAAAAAAATCTGTATTTTTTTCTTGTATTTCTGTATTTTTACCGGCCCTAAACTTTTTAATGGTAATCTGGCCACAACTTTCTAGTGCCCTTAATATCAGAATGTCAAATCTCTGAATGAGTTTCTCAGTATTTAAAGCTGAAGTGTGTAATTTCTGCACTACTAGCATCTTCAAACATAAAAGCAAATGTAATGACTGTCTGGGCCAGTAAGAAAACAAAAGTTTGTGGTCAGTAAGATTTAAAAAAAAAAAAAAAGTCAACTTTTATTCAGCAAGGATGCACTAAACTCTTCAAAAGTAACAGTGACAGTAAATACATTTATAATGTTGCAAAATATTTATATTACAAATAAATGCTGTTCTTTTGAATTTTCTTTTAATCAAACAATCCTGAAAAAATGCATTTCCACAAAAATATGAAGCAGCACAACTTTTCCAACAATGATAATAATAAGAAATGTTTCTTGAGCAGCAAATCAGCATATTAGAATGA
>NW_015544213.1:3183884-3197753 GCF_001515605.1 Sinocyclocheilus anshuiensis | reverse complement strand
AATTTAGCAGACGCTTTTATCCAAAGCGACTTACAAATGAGGACAATGGAAGCAATCTGTTACGGGACAAACGAGACGTGAGACGTGCCGATCCATTTGCAAGCTTTATTTAGAAGACGTGGTCAGAAACAGGCATAGGTCAGACAATGGCAAACTGGTATGTAGAAGACAAGGCAAGAGCAGTCCGGTAAACAAGTGAGGGTCAGTCGATGACGAACGTCATCCAACAGGGCTAGACTAGAGAGATAATCCAGGTACAAAGCAAAGGTCCAGGCAGGGGCAAACAGTATCCGAACAGGGCAAGACGAGAGAGGTAATCCAAAGTACACAGGCAATGATCAGAACACGAGGAAACAGACAAGGCAAGACTAAGATAAGGCTAGAAAACTAAAGCAGGCTCCGTAAGGTAGCTATCAGCTATAGCAGTGATACACGCTAAACAATACTCGGCGATCTGAGCAGGAACTGAGTGGGTGTTATGTAGTGTGTGTGATTGGTTTCAGGTGAGCGTGTGATTAGTGAAATGGTGCATGGGAAATGTAGTCCGTGGTGACGTGCAACACTCAGTGTAGTGAGAGAGTCAATATGATGGACGAGTGACCTCTGGTGGCGATCGGACGGAAGTCCAAGGACCGGATTCGTGACAATTAGAATGTATCTTGTTTCAACCGTGGAAAGATGTCAAAACACACCGCTTTTCAAGCTCAAGTCCACTGATGTTAATCTACTCTCCTGTCTGGTTTGTTTGTCGAACGGAAATGGCAGACTTGGCGTTATGATTGGTCAGATGTCCTGTCAATCAAACTCCCCGCATAGGGTCAATTGGGTTCAGTGTTTTGTGGATACTGTCATACAGGTTCATGTGTAAATGAGGACTCAGTTTTCATTTTTGGGTTGTAATAAATAAGTAATGGAATGGAATAGAGTTACATTACTTTTCAAAAGTTTGGGGTTGTTTCAAGTGTTTTTGAAATAAGTCTCTTATGCTCACACAGGCTGCATTTATTTGATCAGAAAATACAGCAAAATCAGTAAAATTGTGAAATATATTTTAGTTTAAAAATAAAGTATGAAATAACTTTTTTTTTACTGTTTTAATATATTGTCAATATTTTTTCTTATTATGTTGAAAACCATGATTATTTTTTTCAGAATTAATGAACAGAATGTTTAATAAATAAATAAATAAACAGCATTTATGTGACACTGAAATCTTTTTTAAGAATGTAAATGCCTTTCTGAACTCTGAACTTTCTGAAAAAAAACCCAAAAAAAACAATTCTATATACTTTTGAATGGTAGAGTATATCTTAAAACCTTTTTAAACCCCACCCATATCCAGTTGTATCCGTATATATAAAGAGATAATTTTGCAATTGCAACAGTTACATACATGGATAAGGCTTTGCTGCACACTCGTATCTCACACACTGTTTTCTGGCCTGGAAGATAACAAACAAGAAAACATCCCAATGCTGTTATACTTTATATGCACTCTTTATTACGTTGCTCAGCAAGGCAGATTCGAGGACCGGAACTTACTGTTGTATAATAGGATTTATAACTTGGACATCAACTTATATCTTCTGTAAATTCCATAATCATTGCTTGCAGTCAGATCTTAATCACAGGCCTGTAAGCAAGTAATTACAGATCTGGGCAATGATGACATTTTGTTTTCTCTGTGCTACACTGGAGCAGAATCTAATTGTACACAGCATAATTCCACCATTTCACTGCTCTTTTCATCTGCCAATGAGTAGTTTAGTTCATAGAGCCCTAAAGCAGTTGCCTTTACAAGACAGTGAACATAAATCTTAAAAATGCCCCTCAAAACATCATATATATATATATATATATATATATGAACCATATATGATATGGTTATATAAGGTGATATTTATATTATACTCATTTATATTTAAATATATTGTTGGGGCAGTGAAAATATTATTTTGACCCAAAGAAATGCTATATATATATATATACTTAAAAAATGTTAACACTTTGTTATTTTGAGTTTCTTTGTATCACAGGGATAAATACATTTAAAACATTTAAATAGAAAACAGTTATTTTAAATCACAATAATATTTTATAATATTAAAAAAAATTTTTTCTTGTTTTTCTTGTATTTCTGTATTTTTACCGGCCCTAAACTTTTTAATGGTAATCTGGCCACAACTTTCTAGTGCCCTTAATATCAGAATGTCAAATCTCTGAATGAGTTTCTCAGTATTTAAAGCTGAAGTGTGTAATTTCTGCACTACTAGCATCTTCAAACATAAAAGCAAATGTAATGACTGTTTCCACACAGGTTTCCCATACAAACAGATCCAGTCACTCACACCATTGAGCCCAACTTGGTGTGTCAGGCTGGTCGAAATGCACAAGCAAAGGGAAAAATATTTTAGAATGTCTCAAAACTTCTACTGCAGTTGTAAGCTGGAATATGAGAAAGTATTTTAACATCGAACTTCACCTTTAAATATAAATAAATCCACATCAAACTCACTCACTGAAGCAGGAAGTATCTTTGGCAACTACAAGTGGGAATGATTCACAGTGTCACTCATGCAATCAGCTGGTGTTTGTGCAAAGAGATGTCAGATAAGAGCTTCAGCAATCAACCACCCAGATGCAAAGTTTATGATTCAGAATTATTCATCCGCCGTTATCAGCACTGAGCATCGCTGCAAACATCACATCTAATGCGTGTGAGAACGAGGAGGTCAAGACTTCAGAAATGTGTGGGGTTAATAATTACGCCGATTGTTTATTTTCATGTCTGATGTTTGCGGGATGGCGTATCCATGCGGGTGGCGGTTCTGGGCTCGTTGCCCTCGGTTACAACTGTTCACCTGTCAATCAGACGTCAGCGTGCGGGTGTGTGTGCGTGTCAGTGCTGTGTGACAGTATAATTATGAGGCTCGCTGCAGGCTATCACAGGCCCATAACAGACGTTTATCGATCGTTCGGCAGAGGGAATTTATCAATGTCCAGACTGCGGGACACACACACATACACACGTAGAGTTCACACTGTCTGACACCTCACACGCCAGATGGATGGATGCTGGAATGAGACTTTATTAGAAAGCAAGACTTTACCAAAGTTTTGACAGGACTGATGGTGTGTGTGTGTGTGTGTGTGTGTGTGTGTGAGAGAGAGTTGTTGTCAGTTTAAACTGCACTGTAACTTCACCAACACACACAGTCAAAAAGGTCAAAGGTCAGCTTTTATATGCACATAAAAGTCATAGAAAAATCATGTGTCAGTGAGCTAAGAGTTTATAGCTCTCAAAAACATACTAACACTAATGCAAATGTGAACTTTACCTTTAAAAGAAAACATTTCGCATTATAAAATAAACATATATACATTAACATTCAAACATTTGAAGTCAGTACATTTTATTTGAAAGAAATTAATACTTTTATTCGGCAAGGATGCATTAAATTGATCAAAAGTGTTAAATATATTACAACAGAAAATAGCTATTTTTAATTGTAATAATATTTCACAATATTACCTATTTTACTGTAATTTAAATCCAGCCCTGGTGAGCAGAAGAGACTTACGGTTGGACTTACTAGCTCACGCTGTGAGCAGATGCACAGGAAATCACTTAGACTTTAGAATCTAATTTATACCTGGAAATAAATAGACTGAATGTTTTAGGCCTTTGAAAAAATTGAAACATTAATGAAGAAAAAATTCAAATTCATTCAAATTTCTATGTGACTGATCAAATGTCAATACAATGAGTGCCATGGATCATGTGACTCTTTGTACAGACATCTCAAATCTTGCTGGAGAACATGATCATCAGGTTTTGTTTGTAGCTCCAGGGTTGCTGTCATTAATGTTAATATATATATATATATACACTGAACAAAATTATAAACGCA
Organism: Sinocyclocheilus anshuiensis; assembly: GCF_001515605.1. Taxonomy (NCBI): domain Eukaryota; kingdom Metazoa; phylum Chordata; class Actinopteri; order Cypriniformes; family Cyprinidae; genus Sinocyclocheilus; species Sinocyclocheilus anshuiensis. Next base: position 3,193,842 of record NW_015544213.1, on the reverse strand, counting down.
ACACTTTTGTTTTTGCCCCCATTTTTCATGAACTCAAAGATCTAACTTTTTCTATGTACACAAAAGGCCTATTTCTCTCAAATATTGTTCACAAATCTGTCTAAATCTGTGTTAGTGAGCACTTTCCTTTGCCGAGATAATCCATCCACCTCACAGGTGTGGCATATCAAGATGCTATATATATATATATATATATATAATTTGTATTTTTATGGTTTTAAACTTAAACTATTTATCATTAAGTGTAACTTGATATACTAAAATATCTAAAACTAAAACAAATAAAACTATATGGACATATTTAAAAAAATAAATAAAATACAAAATAAATAAATACATTTACAAAAACACAAACACAAAATCTAAAACTTGTGAAAAAAATAAATTATAAAAAATTAAATCTAATTCAAAATATTAATAAAACCTATAATAGTATATCAATGTTACTAAGATAACACAGCTTATAATATATGTAATAAATGAATGAATGAATATATTAATGAATTAATGCATTTTAGACATTTAGATTCTCAAAATTTGCAGTCTCAGATATTTGGATTTAAGGAATATTTCATCAAAAAATTGAATTCTGTCATCATTTACTCCCTCACGTCATTCCTGATTTTTTTCCCAGAGGAATACAAAAATAAAGGTTTAGTGAAATGTCCGTGCTGCCCTCCTCCATGTAATAGAAGTAAATTAGGATCTGGGCTTCCATACTGTATATGGCCATAATAAATGATTACAACATTTTCAGTTTTGGGGAAACAAATTGTTTAATAAACAGATACTTTAATAGTTAAAAAAAATAATCTGACATCTTTCCCAAGGTACTTTACACGTATATTTTTTTCGGACAATTTCTCCATTATATTAGGATGACTATCGGTGTGAATGATTTTCCTCCATGCAGAGGGCGTCTTTCATGTGCATTTCAGGAGCACATATATTCATCATCTGTGTGAATAAACATCAGTCCGTGTGTGAGTGTGTGTTTCCAGGTAAAGAGTGTTTCTCAGGTGAGCTGTGCTCTGCTTAACTTTCCCTGCAGTTGTGTTCCTCCGCCGCCCGCGGCTCATCCTCCTAAAGAGAGTCATTTGGCTTATCTTATCACGTAGACCTCACAGCTGCCTTTTGATTCCTCTCCCTCCTTCTCCTCTTTTCTCTTTTTTTGGGCTCTGCTCTTTTTCTCATTTAGTCCAACAAAGATTGTCCTCGGAGATTGACCTTGCGTTTGCCCGCAGGCCGAAGCCCTCATGCTAGTAACTAGATAACGCACTCTATCAGCGAGAGTGAAATCGTTGGGAGAACACACTGCTGATAGTAGCATCAATCCAGGCCTGACACCGCCCGGGTCAACCATTTATCTCCCATAATGCCCCGGGCCATGCACTCGCCATCTTGCTTTGCTACATCCTTTTTTTAATAACCTTGGCCATGTTGCGTTTCCACACCACTCTTCCTTTCTAATCTGCTATAAAGTCTGTGTGTGTGTGTGTGAGTGAGTGAGTGTGTATGTGTGTGTGTGTTTGATTTGCACAGGAGTAGTGAAGGTGAACAAATTTATCTCTGATTTCTATCTCTCTGGTTCTTATACACAGTCACACACACACACACTTTAGCTGTTCTGCTGTTTTTACATAAAATTATAATTATCAGACAGACTAACCCAAACCCTATCCCTCTACACACACACACACACACACACACACACACACATATGTGTGTGTGTTTGTTTGTTTGGGATTTATGTTGAAATGTCTCTTCTGCTTACCAAGGCTGTATTTATCAAAAATACAGGGAAAAAACAGTAATATTGTGAAATATTATTACAATTTAAAATAATTATTTTCTATTTGAATATGTTTTGAAATGTAATTTATTCCTGTGAAGGTGATGTCAGATGATCAGTGTCAGATGAATACAGTTCAAAAGAACAGCATTTCATTGAAACAGAAATCTTTGTAACTTTATAAATGTCTTTACTGTCACTTTTGATCAATTTAATGCATCCTTGTATAAAGTATTAATTTCTTTCAAATAAATAAATAAATAAATAAAATCTTACCCCAGTAAGTGACTATTGAAATGTGATATATTTTTATTTAAACTAGAAGTTTAAAGTCACATTTAACCATTGCTGGGTAGATTACTTCTAATTTGTAATCTGTTACTGATTACAGATTACATGATGAAAATTGTAGTTAGTATCGTCATCTGTGTTACTCATTTTAGGTCATGTATTCTGACTACTTTTTAGATTACTTGTTGTGTAATCAATGTACAATAATGATATAAAATATATTTCATTCTTTGATATCAAGATCATGAAATGCATTAAACATTGCGTTATACTGTTAATGAAAAAACTGCAGTGGGTTTGATTGAGTTGATAATTCAATCATAAAAATGATCAATAAAATTTAATTATTTTAAAATCAAATCAAAATAAAGCACTAAAAATAGAATTATTATTATTATTTTTTACCTGCATGTCTATGTGACCATTAATCAACATCAGAGAACTGTGAACATGCAAATGTTTTGTTAAATCATTGAAATATTAACTTCCTGAGGGATATATGAACTCAATATTTTATGTCAATGGGGTTTGGCTGAAAAAAGTTTGGGAATACCTGCATTACATGAACAAACATTAATAAACTGCAATGACATTACACATCCAAAGTTTCCAAAGCGTATGACACATACTAGGAGTTTTAGAAATGAAAATTTAAAAGTGAAAAAAGAAGAATTAGGGAAAAATCAATAAATTATGAATAATTTGCTGCCATTGTGTGAATAATATTAAATCATGTAATCCATAAAAAAGTAACTGTAATCTGATTATGAGCATTTTAAAATGTAATTTAATGTAATTACGAGTACTTAAATAATCCAGATTACTTGTAATCAGTTACTACCTAACACCGCGTGTAACAAAAGAAATATGAGATACTGCTAAAATTAGGCTGCTGCAGTTTTGATATCCTTAAAGGGGTCATAGGATGCTACATGCACTTTAAAGAATCATATCAACTTGTGGAAAATGGGCATCCTATGACCCCTTTAACCGTTTTATCATTCTATCTATCTATCTATCTATCTGCTAATTCATGTTCAGTAACTATTCAAATCTCTCTAAGCACACCCGATTCACCTCCATCTAATCATAACATTATGAACAGTGATAACATGTTACTGAATTCAAATACTGTAGATTATTGTAATTGTCTCGCTCTCTGTCATTCGGCGGTGATTGAATTCTGACAGCTCATTGGCCAAGAGAAATAACCCCAATAGTGTGTTAGTGTGTGTGTCTGTAACAGAGCTTTTGATTGGCTGTTAGGATAACAGACACTCCATCACTGTCTGTCGTTGCTATAGTGAGGAGCTCAGAGTGGTGGAGGATGAACGCTGGAGGGAGAGAGAGACACCGAGAGAGAGAGAAGAGGTTAAATGGTGTCTCATCAATCTTAATGAAGTGCAATTATTTCTGCCCGTATTAATCATTTTTGCACGTTTGCTGCTGGCCCCTTCAGTTGGCCATCCATCTCTCCCTCTCTCTCACTCTGTCTTTCTCTGGATAATTCTGTTTCTTCTGCTGCAGTTGTTTGTTTACTTGGGGTCGTTTTTAACTTGTGCAGTCCTATCAGTTCCCATTAATTTAGTCTGTGTGTGTGTGTGTGTGTGTGTGTGTGCAGTTAAAGTGAGATCATTGTTGTCAAATGGGAAGTTGCATTTCTGTGTGTGAGCTGCGGACATGACTGATATTCATTGTAAGTCTGGTGTGTCTAATGTGTTGCTTGTGTATGTAGTGTATCTTTGTAATGTTTTTCTCTAGGATCTTAATATACTAAGTTTAACCCCCTCTTTCTTCTTTAGTCCGGTAAAACCCACCGGAGAAGTTGACTAGATCAGTGGTTCCCAACCCTGGTCCTGGAGGCACCCCAACACTGCACGTTTTGCATGTCTCCTTAATCAAACACACCTGATTCAGGTCATCAGCTCATTAGTAGAGACTCCAAGACCTGAAATTGGTGCGGCAGAGAAAGGAGACATGCAAAATGTGCAGTGTTGGGGTGCCTCAAGGACCAGGGTTGGGAACCACTGGACTAGATTGACTGCGAATTTGCAGATGTGCTGATTGTACAGCGACCTCTGCTGACAGACTAAAGTAAGTACAATCAATAAAATATAAAAATATAAAAATGACTAAAATGTGTAAATAAAAATCTCTATTAATAATTTAGTCTTAATATGCAATGCTGTTACCCTGTCTGCCCTCTTTGACTTTGATTTTTTTTTATTTTAACTTTCCAACATGTTTATTGCCAGAAAATAGCATAAATAATATCACACAAATCTTGGATTTTACACTGTGTTTACTCAGCTCATATTCAATTTAACTCGACCTTGTGAGCCTGGTAAGCAGTTTTTAATGTTAAAATTAGTTGAAAACATGGCCCAATATTGTAAACCACACACACACAAAAAAACAACCAACCCAACAATTTCCCACATTTGTCCTCTGAAATAACAACATCAGTTGAGAACTTTTATGCAACATATTTAATGTTGATATAATAGGTTTAATATCAAATAAAACAGTTAAACATACTCAAAAGTACTAAATTCACAGACAAAAAGGCAAAATGCATATAAATGTGGTTACAATGAATGATATGCTCTTTAAATAATATCATAAGAGGCAATCAGTGCTTTAATGACGTTAAAAACAGAAATGACCGCCGCTCTGAATACATCTCGACAGCAGAACTGAGACTTAAAATGAGGGTTAATAATCCAAAGACCCACCGTCTCCCCTCATATATAACATCACTGACTTCATGAGCCGTACGCTGATTTACAGCACGTCAAAGTTTAAATACACAGGGCAGCTCTTCAACTCACAGATATTACATCTCTGAGAGACAAACTTATTCAAAGTTCAGCAGCCGCATGGCAACAGAGGTATGTGTCAAAATCAAACACTCATAAGAACGTGATTTGATTGATTAAGACTGCAGTGATTAATTACACATTACAATAACAATCAAGACTTTGCAGCAGTTATGTTCATTAGTCCCGGGCTTTGGTCAGTTTCATACATTCAGTGCTAAAAGTGAACTGATTTCAAACAATACAAAATCTGCTCAGAAATCACTTCAGTTTGATGTCAAACATTCTGGCAGAAGCATATCGTTCTTGATGCATTTGCGACTGCAAACCAAACAGCATTAAATCAGGATATTTTGTAAATTTCCTACTGTAAATATATTAATACTTAATTTTTGATTAGTAATATGCATTGCTAAGAACTTCATTTGGACAACTTTAAAGGTGATTTTCTTAGATTTTAGATTTTTTTGCACCCTCAGATTCCAGATTTTCAAATAGTTGTATCTCGGCCAAATATCATACATCAATGGAAAGCTTATTTATTCAGCTTTCAGATGATAAAATTGACCCTTATGGTTTTGTGGTCCAGGGTCACAGATTATAGCAACTGATGCCCCAAAATAATAACATACTTCCTCACAATTAAAAGTCTAGCCATAACAATAAAAATAAAGGCACAAAATTCTAAACAATCTTTGCACTGAGCTGTCATGGAGAAGATTTGGAGCGGGTTACGCTGAGCGAGTCCGTGTTAGATTTATGCTGAACCGTTACACATTCAAAAACTAGTTGAGTTACTCTAAAAAAGAAAGAGAAATGAGCAGATGATTTCTATTGAGCAACATAAACAATAACACGAGGTGTCCTATTTTCAGCAGAAGTGTTAAGATAAAACTGATCCCAGAGTGAGTTGAACTGGAGATTGAAAATGAGGTAGACTTCTGTGTAAACACAAAGCAAATTATTACTTTCTCAGACTAATAAAACAAACTAATGCTCTGTTAAAAACACCAGACTCGAACGGAAAAGCATGACTATGTGAAACTGAAGGAGGTAGTTCTAACGTACGAGAACAAGAGTTGGTGAGTTTGATAAGCAACAGTCAATAAATTCAGTTAATGGTCAACGCTTCCCTACAGAATAACATCAAATACGCTTATTTGGTTCGTTCCCTGAGAGAAGTTCATCCTGAGAAGAATTGTGGGTAGAAATGTACAAAAATACACTGTATAAATCTGTATGAGGTTTGGGATCTGAGTCTGTGCTATCGATGTCTGTCATTTGGTTTCTTTCTCTCAGACTGTTTTTCTGTGCACTTGATTAAATACGATGCACACACACACTCACACATTCATGCGTCACGCCGTCGCACGTCTAATGCCTTCAATCACAGCCAGTCTTTGGTATAAAGGTCTATACCAAAACATACAGCTAGTTTACGCCCTCTAATGAAACCACGGGACATGTGTGACACGCCGCTTGATTTGTCAACACACAGGATAGAAAAAAAATCCATAAGCTCGCTTTGAATCTTTTACACATTCAGTATGGTCAGAGAGGCATCATCTTGTCTTTAGAGAGCTCAAGTGGAGGATGAGTGCCGGTTCAAGTCATAATGTGAGGCAGCACTCCCATCTCTTTTCTGAAACCTCTGCCTGAGAGCGCACACACACACACACACACACACACACACACACGTGTCTGCTCATGTTATGGAGATACAGAAACTTAAGACTGTTCAAAGCTTTAAATCTACAGAATGAAATGAATCTCACAGAAACATGCACGTGTCATATTTTACCCTATAGATAAATACATAAAAATAAACATTTTCACTCTAAATGGTCACTACTCTGATTCAATAATAATAATAGTCATTTATTCTCATGTATTCACATTACTGTAATGAATTTTTTACTGCAAAATATAAAAATACTGCAATAAAATTATTTTATTTAAATCAGCAACACTACCATGAAGTATAAACACTTTAGAAATTAAATATTTTAATTTTTATATTATTTATTATTATTATTATTTAAATTTACATTTTTCTCATATTACAGTAATGAGAATGAGGGGAAGTGCTTAATGACAAAGAAAATAATGGTAAAATAGGCTTTATTTTCTTTAAGATTTTTTTTAACGTAAAAAAAATTTTATCAATTCATTATTTCTTTCTTTTGAGGTAAAATATGACTCTGGCAGGTTTCATGAGATTCCCTCCAGATCAGGATAAAATGAGACGTCAACGAGATGAAATGCTGCCGTAATGCTCTATAAACCCTTCTGTGTTACTGAAAATATTTTCTCGGATTTCCAAAGCTCATCAGAATTTAAGGTCGACAGAATGAAAAGGGTCTGAAATTATTGCTGGCAGTCACTTCACTGGAGCTTTCAGCGACATTGAGACATTAAACAGCAAACCTCCCCAGCATGGCATTCTGGGTAAACAATTCTTACTCTGTTCAAGTGCACTTTTGTTCAGTTTTTCACTGTTCAATGGATGATTGTAGCTTTCAGATCTCCGCCAGCAGCTTTAAATGATCAGATCTATCTAAGGCTTTAGTTCATCTACATTCATTAGCTGAATGAAAAAAAAAAAAAGCAAGCAATGTGATTTTTTTACTGGACCCTGTGACACAAAAATTTAGTACGGAACATGCGCACTGCATAAGGGCACAACACCTTATTTAGGAGTACATTAGCATGGCCACAAAACTCTGATGGGGTTTTTGTAGAAGCTTAAATGGTCAGCTTCAGAAAGGCTAATAGGCTAAACCATTACCTAAACCATTTTAGTAAATATTCTACAATACCCAACAACCGTTATTGACAAACAGAATATTAATCACTGAAAACAGTGCAAGTGATAAACAGTTTTTCGATCAAATCTTCCTATCAATCAATGGCTGAATTTTGCCATTATATCAGAATTACAGTAATGCCAAGAGGGAGATCCTACTGGTCATGGCCAGAGTTTAGCACATGTTTTAAGGAGTTTTTGCCTGCTGAAAGTTTTTGGTAAATATTCTGTCAGCTAAACAATTGGCATGTTCATAAACTTCACATTTATCACACCAAATCCATTATTTCTATCCCCCAGAGCCTCGTTTTCGTTCCTGGCAAAAATGACATACCCTGACTAAGGTCTATCAGTTGTCCAGGAAGAAACAGAACAACATACTAAGACGGCCGCGTTGATGATCATGTGCGGCTGTTGCTGATGATAACAAAATGCTTCAATGACCGTCAAAACCACTAGAATTATTGACCACTATATACTCTCAAAACATATCTGAGAACAAAGAAAATCACTTTTAAGGCCACTGTCATTTTTGGTCTTTTTACATGACGTAAATAAGGCTTTTATGAAACTCAACGTTTCCTATTTGTAATTCAGAGTATGACACACTTGAACAACTTTTCTGTAGACAGAATCTCATCATTATGAAAGCTTATTTCTTCCACGGAATAACAAAATTAAAGTATCTGCAACGGTTTCACTCACATTTCTGAGAAAAAAAAGCCAGAATTGATGAGATAAAAATTACCTTTTTTATTTTTTATTCCGTGGTGAAAATAAGCTTTATCATTACAGTAATTCCGACAGCGTTGAATACAGCACCATGTCCTCCACAAGCTGATCGCTTTCAAGCTGGATGAGATGCATGAGGGAGGAGTGATCAAATCAAAACGGCCTCAAAAAGAATCAACTTCATCTACCTATGTGTTCTATATAACATTACACTAACATTTATAATATTTCACCATATATTAATGCCTTAAATTATCACTGTGAGCTGTGGAACAGTCTGTGATAAAGCAAAAACAGCTTTACAATGTATCTAAACAATGGCAATACGTTTAAATCAGTTAGTTAGTCCTCTCTGGCTGAAGTTAATGTACCTCTTAGTCTTCAATTGTTGCAGTCTAATCTCAAACTCTGGCTAACAGCACCTGATCATAAAAACACCCACACACACACAAAAACTGATTCAAATTTCCTCTGTATCCCATAATAATGTTATTGATAGGATGTGGTGAGCATGACTATACCAGCCATAATAAATCTGCTCCAGACCCGGTGGGCCTTGATTGCGAGCAGTTTTCTTTGTCATTATGTCTGAATCTAGTTTAAAGTCAACATGAAATCAAAATGGATCATATTTACTTTCCTAATGCATGTTCCTGATCTTAAAGGACTAGTTCACCCCAAAACAAATTCCTTAAATTTTACTCACCCTCAGGCTATCCAAGATGTAATTGAGTTTGGTTCTTCATCTGAACAGATTTGGAGAAATGTAATGGTGTGGATTACTTGTGGATTATTGTGATGGTTTTATCAGCTGTTTGGACTCTCATTCTGACGGCACCCATTCACTGCAGAGGATCCATTGATGAGCAACTGATGTAAAGCTACATTTCTCCAAATCTCTTTTACATCTTTGTGTGGCCTCAGGGGGAGTACATTTTCAGCAAAGTTTCATTTTTGGGTGAACTATTCCTTTAACATGAATGTTTTATCTGTGCATGTTATCACAAAGGTAACATGATAACTTGGTTTTCCTCTGAAGCGAGTTCACTAGCGTCACTTATGCAGTACACGGCAAACATTTTTACTCAAGTAAAAGCCCATTTCACTATTATGGAGGCAAAATGGCTTGCAAACTGCAACATCTGTTGACTTCATGCTTGAGTTTTTAAAACAGTTTCATGTTTTTCTTCTAAATGTAATCTATTTTGCCTTGTGATTTTTAGTACTTCAAATACACTCGCTCATTTATGCATCTATCTATCTATCTAATCTGTCTGTCTGTCTATCATCTTATTTGTATAAGAAACTTGCTTTCAAAATATATAAAATGTATATATAAAAATTGTGCATTTATGCACACACACACACACACACACACACACACACACACACGCCAGTCGCAGAGTTTGTTGTGATTGCTCAGTGAGAACACACATGTACATACATGACCCCCATCGGCTGATACCATAGCTGCACAGGAAGGAAGGGAGGGAGGGAGGGTCTCCCCTGTGAGGTAGA
>NW_015544213.1:3175882-3183691 GCF_001515605.1 Sinocyclocheilus anshuiensis | reverse complement strand
GATTTCGTGTCCGGGCCGTCTGGTTGAGGAATCTTTCGGTCGCTTTCAGTCCCGGCTTTTTCTCCAGCGCTGGGAGTGACTCCCCCGTTGAGATGCTTCCTCCGGAGAAGACGACGAGCCTGACTGGCTTCCCTCTTCCTGGGACTGAGCAGAGGTGGAGGGGCGTTGGGGGTCCTGAGACGTGGAGGGGGACAGCACTCTCTTGTGGGGACACTGGGCCACCATGTGTGTGACACTCTGACAGTAGTGACACTTCTTTGGCTGGGGTGGAAGGCCACACTCTTTAGCGTGGTGGTCCAGACCTCCACAGTTATAACACCTACAGAAGAATGAAAAATGCTTGGTTATATTAAAGCATTATAGAAATGATACTCCTAAACTGTACAAATCAAATAGGAGATATATTGGAAAACAGGACTTATCTTGCTTGTCTATAGGCGCAGCTGATCAGTTTGTATAATTCTAAGAGTTAGAGAGAGGGTGTTGCCCTTTAGCACTTACACTACTAGTCAAAAGTTTGGAATAATTAAGAATTTTTTTATATTTTGAAAGAAGTCTCTTCTGCTCACAAGACTGCATTTATTTCTTCAAAAATACAGTAAAAACAGAAAAAAAATTGTGAAATATTTTACAATTTAAAATAGCTGATTTATATGTGAATATATTTTAAAATGTCATTTATTCCTGTGATCAAAGCTGAATTTTCAGCATCATTACGCCAGTCTTCAGTGTCACATGATCCTTCAGAAATCATTCTAATATGCTGATTTGCTGCTCAGGAAATATTTCTAATTATTATCAACGCTGAAAACAGTTGTGCTGTTTGATAATTCTGTGGAAACCATGATACTTTTTTTTTTTAGTATTCTTGACAAATAGCATTTATTTTAAATAAAAGCATTTATCTGAAATATAAATCTTTTGTAACATCAGAAATATAAGACAATTTACCAGATTCAGAATGCAAATAAATTAATAATATATGTATTTAAACGTATATTTAAAAGTATATTTGCATCATGTTTGTACTTGTAATATTGCTTGTTATTACGCTAATGAAAATTATGGAGGAAAATGTGTTTGTTATGAAAATAATATGCAAAGAAAAACATATTGTTCCTAAAACAAGCTTTTTAATGGAATTCTTTTTATTATTATTATTGTTTTTCTCTCTCTTTTCATTTTTGGATGAAATGTGACCTGGACGTGTTTCTCTGAGACTCAAACCCAGTGTCGGTCACTAGAGGGCAGTACAGGACAAGACTTACTCCAATAGCAAACATCCCTCATAGAAATATTCAAAAATTGCCAGTTTATTTGTTGTAATAGAAAATAGATGCTACAATATTTAATAAGCATTGTTTTAATCATATGGGAGTCATAAATAGCCCTAGCCCAGTAATTCCTACATTAAAATGTAACGAAAAACACATTCATAGCCACAACCAAAACAAATGAGATGCAAGAATATGGTTTCCAGCTCTTTTGTTAGATATGAGGAAACTAAGTCAATGTGATCATGAGGAATTGTCTAGTTGTTATCAAGTTACCGTGGAGCCTTCGGTTGCCAAGGAAATTCCGGTGCATGGAAACGTAGGAAATGACATTACAGCTCTAAATATAGAGAATCAGATCTCTCAGAGCCACTAATGTGTGTGTGTGAGAGAGAGAGAGAGAGGGAGGGATATATTATTACACTGTTCTCTGGAATACTTGATTCTGAATAGTGGATTGCAGCATTCTGCAGTCATATACAGTATTTTTGTATAATAATAGCAAATTACATCTGACTGCCAACAGGCAAATGATTTCTTACAAAGCTGTTACATGTCTCTCATATGAGTGTATTTTAATGCAGATATATTGTGATTTAAAAAAATAGTTACTGAAGGATTATCTTAAGTAAATCATCACAGCATATCTGCATTAAAATATATGTGTGTAAATATCTATTACAGGTTAAACAATTATTTTAAGAAAAAAAATCATAAAACTGAATGGAAATGGACACTGAATGTTTTGGCCAAAATAAATCATATTTAAATCAAATTTATTTTTGTAAACCAAAATAATTTTTTTTAAATAAAAAACATGGGACAAACTTGCCCAAACCTGCATTTACAAGGGTTCCACTGTTATTACCATAGTAAGTAGGCCTACATGTAACGTGTAACTACGTCATCTTAAAGAGCAGGTCATACGGTATTTTAAAGTGTCCTAATATGATTTCGAAACGATTCGTTCCAAGCAAGTTCGGAGCAAACCCCTCCCTTCCATAAGCCTACTCTGTTCTGATTGGTCAGCTGGCCAAGCCTGTTGTGATTGGCACAGAGAGGAGTCCTTGAGCAAGTTAGCGATCGCTACCATTGACAAAGCACCTTTACATAAAACAATAATATAGTGCTCCAATCCGTTCTTATAATAATGTCATAAAATACAAAAACACTTATGCAAACGAATCGTGCCCACAGCTAAAGTTTAGCTGCTAAACTGTGAACACTTAAAACAATAATGGTGGATATGTTAGCCGAGTGCTAACGTGACTAACTGATGAAACAATAGTTTGTAAACCAAAATATGTCTACTATAATGTTTGAAGAACGACAGACAAAAGACGCTCTGTGTCTTTATTTTTAATCAGAACACAGAACAGCTGTATCGCAGCAGCCTAACTAACTCGCTCGTCTCTCCCGCATTAACCCTATAGCTGCCGGTGCAGCAAAATAAACAGCAATTTCACAATGATTATAAAGTCGGGCACTACACTACATTCTTTATTATTAAACTAAGTAATTAGAACAACATCAGTCTACATTAATTGACACATTCTTAGGAAATAGTGGGTTCAGAGCGCATTATCATAACTATTTCAGTAAGACAGTAATATCGTGCTTTACCTGGAAACCTAAAGCTGCACTAGGTGTACATCACATATTAGCACAAAAACCTGATATTTTGAGCACTCAATTGAAACTTTACACATAATGCATCAATCGTGCTTACAGGTTGTGCTTCGGAGAGCTTGTTAGTCCAAATTAAGAAGATTAGAAACCAAGGAAGATAAAAACCAAGGAGACAATATCTTTATGTATCATGCACTTTTTTGATTAACAACTTTGCAGATTGTTTTCATTTAAGGATAGCTACATTATAAACTGCAAAGCCCATATGACCTGCTCTTTAAAGGATTAATTTTTTAATTAATCTTTTTAATAATTGTTTTGTTTAGGATTTTTATTTAATTTTTTTCTTATTGGTAGCACTTTAGAATAGGGAACACATATAAGAGTTTTCCTCTAATAAACTCCTAATTTGTTGCTTATTTATAGTTAGTAAGGTAGACACCTACCTAAAACGGCTCGTTCTAACACGCCCCCACATGTCTACGTCACGATGTGGGAAGATTTGCATAACGCCGCCAAAATGTTCACGCAAAAAAAGGCGGCGTAACTTTAATTCGCTGCCATGTTGTGGAGTCGCTGTGTTTCGTTGTGAAAGCAAAACTACTTTGTTTGGTCTTCCAAAAGAGGACACAACTAGAAATCAGTGGTCAAGTTGTATTTACAACACTGTTCCAGAACAGTTCAACCCAAATATTCAGATGTGTGCTGCGCATTTTATGGAGGATGGATGAGGACTGTTTCCTGAACCAGTAGCCTAATGCGTCTGTGGCACAAAGGCTGTTTCTATAAAGTGGGGCAGTTCCAACTTTGCAAGGACAGTCTGGCGCTTCTGACTCACAGCCTGTAAGTACGTTTTTTATATTTAAATAATTTGCCACTGCTGATTCAAACGGCGAGTTTTGGGCAGTGTAGAGTAGCACTTGTTGTTTGTCATTTCTCCGATCACAAATGCAGACATGGTTTTATGTTTACGCAGCGCGATACGCAACGCAACGCGTAAAAAGACAGTATAAGTCTTTATAATCAGTAATTATGTCCCCACTGGATGCAACAACTGCTTTGTTTATAATGGGTTTTATTGGTTTTGTCTCGTCCTGCTGGGGGAGGGCATCACAGTATGTTAAGGGGTGTAACATTTCCGTCACACGCTTGAGGCATTCGGCCAATCACAACGCACTGGATAGCTGGCCAATCAGAGCACACCTCGCTTTTCAGACCGATGAGCTTTGTAAAAATCGACGCGTTTCAGAAAGCCGGGGCATAGAGGAGAAACAATAATGTACATTATATGGAAAATAATGTGTTTTTTTAACCTTAAACCGCATAAACGCATTGCATTACACCAAATACACAAAATAATGCTCTTTTTAGCAACGTCATATGACCCCTTTAAAATGAAGTGTTACCTTCTAATTTAATAGGGTTTCAAACAGGTGCTTGAAACCAACATACAATAACCACTGCTTGAATAAAAAAACAAGTATTTGGTTAAACTGCACTTTTGACATTCTATTTGTCTGTATGTGCACAGACTGTTTTCAGCCTGTAGGAGGCGGCGTGGATCAACTACAGCATCACAGCTGAATGTGCTGGATATTAGACTAACAAACTTCACAAAACTGAGCTGACATCAGCGCTGAACTACAAATAAATAAATAAAGCCGGAAAATTTATGATTGACAAACACATTTGATCATTATTTTGATTTCACCATTTCATCTCCTCACACATTCACATCTAAAACAAAAATAGCCTATATTCAAGGAAAATGTAATGATGCAATCTTAAAAATAAAAGACCATTTGCATTTTTGCTCTTCAATATCACAACATAAAAACTGAATTTCATAAAAACCAACAGAAAAATCTGTGAAACTCGACAGCATCATTTTCCTTCTGACATCCAGACTCTAGATCCAAAGAAAGAACCATTAAACTAAACAATCAGTTAATATAAATAATAATAATAATTTAAACTAAAGATTTCTATTAACCTCATAAAATGATTATTGCATGATTTTGAACTTTCAGCTGCACATCATCTCAATATTCACTGAAAATACAGTCAATATTTCTGTACTTCAATTGATAAACTGACATAAAATCAGTTGTCTAAAGACTTTTTAGTTAAATTTACACTATGAAGCTTGACAGCATCATTTTCCTTCTGACACCCAGACTCTAGATACAAAGAAAGAACCGTTAAACCAAACAATTAGTTGATATAAAGTATTATTCATCTAAACTAGAGATTAAAGTAATGATTGTATTTAAGATTATTATTACATGATCTTCAAATCAGTATTTACTGAAAAACAGGCAAGATGTACTTCAACTTATGACATCCAGACTCTAGATACAAAGAAAGAACCGTTAAACTAAATTATTCGATATAATGAACTATTAATATAAACTAAAGATTAATTAAGCTCATGTATTTAAGATGATTATTACATGATCTTGAACTATTAGCTACAAATCGTCAGTATTCAGTAAAAATACAGGCAATAATAACTGATAAACTGACGTAAAATCAATTGTTTTTCAGTTAAATTAACACTGTCATTGATTAGTTACCATGTTTAAATAATTTATTCAATTATTATTAATAAATTGATGCAATGCAATTAGCAAGGTCCCGTTATGAGCCAATTTCATGAGCCGTGTCCTAATGCACCTGTTGTGTTTCAACCAGATTAATTACTTTAAAGAATTCTTCATAAATGCATTTTTACTCATCAGTTCAGGTCTGACTGTTCAGGTCGTCTTCAATAAAACGTCCATCATCTAATGTCTAGTTTTTTGTTAGCGCATCTATAGTGACGGACTATATGATAAACGGCTCACCCATGCACATATACATACTTATAAATAGCTATAACACAACAGACTGAAAAGACTTATTCAGTTTGGATTTTTCTTTTTTGCTCTGATCACCATGGCAACAGGAAGTAGAAGACAGACTCACAATCAATGCGAGTCGTGAACAGAAAGCGTTTGGCGAAACCAAACTATGAGCCGTCTACATTGAAAAGTACAAGATGTGTGGCTTCACAGACCGTTATCAATACTGGAATTGATTCTGTTATACAGAGAGCCTAAAACGAGAGCCTTTTTAATTGATATGTGAACATTGAGAATTTTAACCCTGAAACACGTCCACATCAAATCAAAAGCGGCTAGTATGAAGAAAATGCTTGTGTAAGACAGAAATACAAGATTTTAGATAAATAATCCTGTCTGCATAAAAATTGTACACTATCAAATGAATCATAAATAAATCAATTATTTTATATAAAGGAATATTTTAAATTAAATGCAGCATGTAATTATATAATTCCCTTGCTCTATTGCATATATCAATTTATTATTATGCAATTTGAGTATATTTTGAATTAGAAAAAATTTAAAATAAATAAAATAAAGCATTTGGTTAACACTTCACAATAAGGTCTCATTTGTTAACATTATTAGTTAATGCATTCTCTGACATCCATTAATAATTAGAAATATATTTTACAGCTTTTATTAACCTTAAGTAATTTTAGTTAATAAAAATGTTCATGTTAATTCACAGTGCAATTTTAAAGACAAAACGTTTGATCATAAAAACTGTTAACATTATTAAAGATTAATAAATGCTGTAGAAGTATTGTTAATTGTTAAAGTAATGTGCTTAACTAATGTTAAGAAATGAAACTTAATAGAAAGTAATTCGTTTAAGTCTTTTCTAGATTATAGATCTCTTCTCTTAAAATGTTTTAAATTTACAGATCGAAAACAAGAAAAAGTTTAGGT
Source organism: Sinocyclocheilus anshuiensis (assembly GCF_001515605.1). Taxonomy (NCBI): domain Eukaryota; kingdom Metazoa; phylum Chordata; class Actinopteri; order Cypriniformes; family Cyprinidae; genus Sinocyclocheilus; species Sinocyclocheilus anshuiensis. Next base: position 3,176,991 of record NW_015544213.1, on the reverse strand, counting down.
TTTGATTATGTTAATTAAGATTTTAAATCAGCTTTTACTAATTAATAACTTCCGATTGTTCCAGTTATTTGAATTATTAATCACTGCTACTAAACAACACTAGTAGATTAGCAATAAAGCTATTATAAATAATAAAAGCAGACTTTTGTTCTGACTTCTGAAAAGTATTTTCAACCAACTAAAGATTTAGAAAAACCAGCAGCAGCTGCTAAAGACAAGCTATGAATAATAAAGAATAAAACCTAAAAATATTCGTCCAGCAAGATACCATTTATAGTTAATCTACAGTTTAGTGCCCATTGAACTATTAATATTACATGTATGCAGAATAAACAACTGAAAATAACCCAGTTTAGTCCAGCTTAGTTTCATGACAGAAATGGCAACAAAACATATTAAACTACATATCCCATAATGCTCAGCACACTCACCGGTCTCCCTTTGGTTTGCGTTTGAGGGGCGGGGCCTTCCCTTTGGGGCGTCGGTCACTGCCCGAGCATGGACCCCCGCCGGGCCCCGTGACCCTGAGCGACTCCAGACCTTTACTCGACCTCTTGAAGGTGAATTCAACCTGCTCGCCCTCCCGTAAGCTCCTGAAGCCCTCCATCACCAGCTTACTCTGAACACACACACACACATACACACACACACACACACACACACTTCATTTAATACAGATACACATGCACTTATATCATCTATAAATATCTAAATATTTATAAATATCAAACAGACAAGTCCTATCAACACAGATTATTGAACATTTCATGGCATATAATAAAATCAGGGAGAGAATGATATATAGATGTTAAAAAGAGAGATTTTCTGGTACTGGAGTACTGGAAAAAAACAAGAGCTACCAATCGGTCAAAATCACCTTAATGTGCATTACAAGAGCAATGTTTAAAAACACATTTGATCACTTTTCTGAACCTCATTGCTAAAGTTAAAAAAACTGATTTTGCTTATTTACATATTTGTAGTAAAGCGAGTGATCGAAGCACTTAAATCATTTGCCAATGTCAGAATACTAAAGAATAGGGATGTAACGATTCACTCAACTCACGATTCGATTCAATTCACGATTTTGATTTCACGATTCGATTCAC
>NW_015544213.1:3156597-3175700 GCF_001515605.1 Sinocyclocheilus anshuiensis | reverse complement strand
GTCTGCTAAATGACAAAATTTAAATATAATGTAAATGTAAATAACAAAACTAAATTGAAATTTTAAAACGAGCCCCAAATCAAATAAATAAAACAAATAAAAGAAATCTCTTCATATAAACAAACTAATTTTAAATGGAAAGAGCACAGACAAAGACTTAGAGGCAACCACTGCATTTTAATCATGATCCAAACAAAGATGCTGCATACATGCAACATGAGCAGTTTTTAATCTAAATTAAATTGAATAATTTCGAAATTTGAAGCAAAATCAGAATGGTTTGACTTCAGTTTTGTGAAACTATACATAAAAAATATCTGCATGAAACAGAAACAGCAGACGAGCTGAATGAGACGCAGATTCACTCTCTGCCAGCAGGTGGCGCTTAAAGCGTTTCCTTGGTTTCCGCTGTAAACAAAGCAGCGCTGCACTTATGAACTTTAATATGTATTATTCAGAGGCAAGAGAAAAAGAAAAAATACCATCGAAAGACAGTAAGTTCCCCTCAGACATGCATTCATTTAAACTCCTACCCCTAACTGAATTGTGATTTGTTTAGCATCTCAACCGATTTGAATCATCACATATTTGAATCGATTTTCAACCAGCTCGCGGCAAAAAGCAACTAAAGTACATTTATTTTGTTTAATCACCAAATATTAATGTAACTGTCTTTATAACTGCTGCATGACAGAATCTAATACATTTGGCTCCTAGTTTAACCTTTAGGAGCCAAATTATAAAATGTAAAAAAAAAATTATAGGCCTATGATTCTAAAATATTTATAGACATCAAACAGATTGATCATATCTACAGAAAGATCCATCAAATCTTGAACATTTCATGTTTATCAGGGAGAGAAAGATATTATAGATGTTCAAGAGAAAGATTTAGCCTACTAGAAATAACATGCATTACAAAAGCAATGTTTAAAATCACATTTGGTCTTGCATAAAATGCACAATTTTACCTCACTGAAATCAAAAACACATTTGATTATAGGAACCAAAAATTTAAATATAAAAAAAATATGGAAATAGCTTATACAAATATTTATAGACATCAAACGGGTCAGTCATACCTACAGATCCATACATTTTAATTTCATGTCATATAATAATCCATAAGGGAGAATGGTTCAAGAGAGAGATTTTCTAAGTACTGTAAAAAACAAAAAAACTATCAACCGATCTGTCAGAATCACTGATCAATATCAATGTCAATATCGATCAGAACTACTGAGCTCTCAATATGCACCTGCATTATGAAAGCAATCTTTAAAAACACATTTGATCATGTTTCTTGCATAAAATGCACAATTTTGAAAAATATTTTTTCCTATTTAAATATTTGTAGTGACTAAACCACTTGCCAGAGTATGTCAGAATACTAAAAATATAAAAAAAATAGCAAAGAACGATTAAACTAAATGACACATAACTGCAATAACTGTTCTGTTCAGTTGACTGCCACGTGACAGAATCTAATTCATCACCTGTTTAACTTTTTAATTCGATTTTATTACATGTAAAAGTTAATACTGCAAAAGTAAATACTTTAATAAAAGACAATTCAACAAAATCGAAATAAAAAGCACAATATATGATAACTGTGCTATTTTTTTACAGCTTCTACCTGGTTAATCTCATAATTCGGGAGAACTGCGTCCACTTTCATACAAAGATGCTGTGTAGCAAATACGGTTGCAAATACTTGCAAAAATGATGACTTAAATAGTCTTTTACAGTAAAATACTATTTTTACTAAATGTGAATCATAGTTTTTAATCAGTGAAAATGAATTCAAAAATCCTCTAGACAAAGCAAGCACAACGCCAGAAAAGCCTTTAAGAAGAATTCACCGGTGTTCATTTACATTTCATCATTCTGCAGAATGAGGACCATCAAAAGCAATTAATCAAATTTATTATTCACAGTCAACACAATTGTGACCAATGTGTTTATTAGTTTAATTTAAATCCATCCTTCAATTAATACGATTTTCTGGCATTATAAATGCAAAGCACTGACCCTGGGAAAAGATCCGAAATTATAAAAGCAATAAAGTCAGTTCATTTCAGTGAAATTTAATTAAATCAATTTCGCATTGATTTGAACAATTTAGTCGTTTTATCACATTTTATCAAATTGTTTCATCACACATTACAGCTGATTTACTGTGATGAATTTATTGTTCAAATATACTACAATTAATTCTACAAAACACACAGATCACAGATAAGATCTAGTTTATGATTACGCCAAAAAACACAACAAATACTGAATATGTATTTGTTATATTTGTTTGTGATTTAATAAATAAATCAATTTTTCACAAGTACATTGTGAGCTTTCCAAAGAATACAAACAGCTGCTTATTCTCGCAGCTAGAAAACTCTCTCTATGGTATTGTCACTAAGGCAGTGCTACATGATCATATGATTTACATTTCAATTATTCATGTAATTAAAACAGCAGTAACGTAATGCATGAATCAAATGCAAGAGGCAAAGCGCAGCTGTCATGTATTCTCATCATTTACGTTCCTCAAGAAACATCACGTTTAGAGAAAACAAGTCAATAGATCAGCACCGCCACACGCTCAGGTTCACATCTCTGTTTCATTTGACTTTTTGGAAAGATGAATGTCTAAATACCAGCACTGAATTCACATCTGGACTGATGAATGACATTTCCAGTGTCTTCAGCTCAACATTTGTTTCTGTACATCAGCTCTCACTGATTCGTTTTTGCCACGGCATTACGTTTAATTCAGCCGTGTGGGAAATTAATGCATTTCATTTCTCTTAATTGACATAACAGGCACAAAAGCATTCTGATTTAACACTTACGAAGGGGAGAAATTAAAAATCCATATCATGAGAGAGAAGTGCATTTATGCGAAAAGTCAGGAGCAAAACCCTTCCCACGCAACTATATTAGATGTTTGTTTTCTATTGAAATATCAATCTAAATAGCAAAAAACACTTCAGTTAACAGGATTAGATCTTGGTAAAAACACACACACACACACACACACACACACACACACACACACAAATAAATGAAAGAAGTACATATGATTTAAATAAACAAATATTTCTAGCTGTTAGTAATAATGAAGCAAAATCTGTGAATCAGTCATTAATATTATTATACATTACCTATAACATTTTGTTTTGTATTAATTACCTATTAATACATATGTTAATTTTGTCTATTAATGCAATTAAATATTAATATATTAACATGATCAAATCATAGAATAAAAATTTGTCAGGTTTTAATCCAGTGTTACTGATTGTTCATCTATCTTTTCTTTCTCTTTCTATCTCTTTTTTTCTTTTTGTTTCTTTCATTCATCCTTTCTATCTATCTTTTTTCTTTCTATCTATCTATCTTTTTTCTTTCTTTCTTTCTATCTATATTTTTCTTTCTATCTATCTGGATCTGTAGTGTGAAAAAAAAATGTAAACACTTTCCACTTATAAATATTTGAATAAATATTGTAAATAAACCTTTTATTAAAATTATTCTATAATATAGGCTAACCAGTGCTCTGTTCTGAAATGTGATTAAACTGAAATTGCTAAGTAAAGATTTTAGGATATTTAATTTTTATGACTACACAAAAAAAGTTGTAAATACCACATAAAATTAATAATTAGTGAACTGATTAAAAGTTGTAAAAACACAGTTTTGCAAGAGAATAGTCTTTAGTCTTTCTACTTTAAAACTGCATGTGTAATTCAATGTGTAACTTTGTTGTTTGTAATTAATTGTGAGATTTACTAGTAATTTCTGAGTGACAATTTCTTTTTGATTTCTAATCTAAGTGTGTGCTTATATTTCCAGGTCAAAGTTCAGAGAGAAGCACTGCAAACAGGAAGATCAGGCAGCAGCAGACACATCTCTGATGTCTGAATTCATCCAATAAAGCACAATTAAGAAATCTAATCCATGAGCACAGGAGAAGATGTGTGTCACAAAAAAAGCAGAAACACAAGAGACGGAAGACAGAAAGCAGGAGTGAGAAATATGGAGAGCGCCACCAAAGGGCCGGACGTATCGCACATCACCCCTCCTCCACATGTTTTCATCCTTCACTGTGACCTTTGATCTCTGCCCAACCCCCTTCAAACACACACACACACACACACACACAGGCATCCAGTTTCCCCGAGTTAAATTAACAACACACTTCTGCACTGACTACAAGACGCACACGCAGTACTTGATCTGCTGACACACACTACATCACTCGACACACTCCTGATAGCAGCCGGATATGAGCTCTGTGTGTGTGTGTGTGTGTGTGTGTATAAAGGTGTGTGTGTGTGTGTGTGTGTGTGTGTGTGTGTGTGTGTGTGTGTGTGTGTGTGTGTGTGTGTGTGTGTGTGTGTGTGTGTGTGTGTGTGTGTGTGTGTGTGTGATGTGCGCTCTGTGTGTGTGTGTGTGTGTGTGTGTGTGTGTGTGTGTGTATAAAGGGCACATGGTCGAGTTACGTCTGATAGAACTACATTTATTTTAAAAATGCCTTTGAGGATGATTATATTGTTAAAAAATGTGTATGAACGTACAGAATTAAAATCTATAAGAAAAAAAACATTTGACTAGAACAGAAACAATTCAATCTCAAAAAGACCATTTAAATATTCACGTTGATTTTATGTTTGTGTCTTTTTGGATTACGATGAAGCTTAAAAATAAAACAGATATGCACAGAAAATAAATAAAAACAGAATCAAAACTACAGTTTATGATTGTCAGGATTTGTTTTACTTTTTATGCATTTATTCATTATAATAAAACACACCAATGTAGCTTACTGCCTTTCGCTGAATGTTTGCTTATTTTTTTGAAAAGCAAACATAAAAAGCTCTCTAAAAAGTTAAAGAACTCATAGATTTTGGTATCTGGTTTATGTTGCCTTTTTCTTATCTGTCCAAACCATTTGACTTGAGATTTTAAACAATTCTAAACACACCAGTCTGTTACATTTAACATTTGTGCTCTTGGCAGATGTTTTCTTATAAAAGACACTTAATTTAATGAGTTTACGAGATCACAAATCAAGTCCTAAAATTAAACTAACAAAATAATAAAATACAGAACTTTTTTTTTAAATTTCATTCAAGAGCCAATTCAACCAGTGAGAGCCAAGCATTAATAAAATTATTAAATTAGATTATTAAAAATTGTATTAAATAAAAAATACAAAATAAAAGGGTAACACTTTATTTTAAGGTCTAATTCTCACTATTAACAAGTTGCTTATTAGCATGCATATTACTAGCATATTGGCTGTTTATTAGTACTTATAGGCACATATTAATGCCTTTTTCTGTATGACCGTGTTCTAGATCCCTTAAAGGTCCCATATTGTCAAAACCGAAATTTCCTGGCTTTTTTCACGATTACTGAGGTCTAGGGGCTATTTAACTACCATATAAGTTTCAAAACAGTCAGTCCACAGTAAAATGCACACAGCCTGCTTAAAGTTCTAGCTATTTTTCACGAACCGTCGTGACTTCTGTAAAAAGTTGATGTCAGAACTACACAGTCACTGCCTTCAGTCACCACCCCAAGCACCGCCCACCGTCCCACTCTCCTTTGCCAAACCCCCAGACAACATCGCGTCCATGCTTTTGCTGAGCAAGGACAACACGGAAACATGTCGAAAAGGTTAACTTTAACCACGAAACCAGATCGGCCCTTTAACCCGACCCAATACCTAAACTTAACAACTACCTTACTAACTATAAATAAGCAGCAAATTAGGAGTTTATTAGAGGAAAACTCTTATGTGTGTTCCCTATTCTAAAGTGCTACCAATAAGAAAAAAATTCAATAAAAATCCTAAACAAAACAATTATTACAGTCATTAGATTTCAGTACTACAAAAAGCTATGAGTGAACTCTTGGAAAGTGAGTGTTTGTTTGTGTCAGATCAGCAGCTGGCTCCACCCACACACTCACTCCATATATGGGCAGAGCTGAAGGAGGAAGTCATGTGACCTGCAGCTTGTGTTGAGATGAAGAAATGAAGAACTGAACGAACGGAGAAATAGAGAATAAAAGTGCAGGATGTAGAAGAGATCGAGCTCTGGAAGAAAAGAAAAGAAATGAAAGTGAACAAAACCGGGTAAAGAGAGAGTGAAAAAGAATATTAAATACAATAAGGGAGAAAGCAGAACTGTCTGGTAACATTTAGATGAAAACAGAGAATCTATAAAAAGTAAGATGATAAGAAATAACAGCAGAGGATGAAATGACATCAGCAGCTAATGAGAAAGAATTTAAGGCAGATAATGAACTATATTCATAACATGTTCTGGGTCATTTCTGTTATACAGTACTTTCATGTCCTCATTATGTCTCTTAGCATACTAGATAAAATATTAAACCCAGTATAAACCTCATTTTAAAGATAAAATCATGTTTCTGTTTTGTCACAACTACTATCAGAACAGGGAATATAAATATTATATATATATATATATATATATATATATACACACATACATTTATTACTATGCGTACAAATACAATATTATTATTAATATTAAATTGGGAGTACATTGATTTTTAAATAGACCTTAAGCAGATATTACATTTTGTAGTGTGTTATTCTCTTCTAACATAATAATTAACAACATTGAAACAAAAAAGAATATTACCAAGTGTTTATTTTTATTAACTTTAAAGTATTAACTTTAATCAAAATATTTCAAACAAAATTTCATGTTTTACTTAAGAATATTGTTTTAATTAGTAATTAATTTATTGTTTTACCTGAGTCTTCAATGTCACTTTCTATCCTGTTAGCCTTTTGTAAAATCCCTTTAACTTACAAAACCAGCAAGATGAAAAAAGTATTAAGGGATTTGACTAGTTGCTTTGTATCACACTAAAACATTTTGTCTTCATTGATGAAATTACAGTATGATACTATAAAAAATATATATATACAAAATTAACTTCAACTGACACACTCATGCACACAATCGTTACTGTTGCTATTGTGTAAATGAAGTTATAATTAGTTTAAAGCATATAAACACTTCCTTAAATGACAACACGTGTGTATTCACTTTTTATGTTAGAGCACAAACGTTCTGCATAACAGGAATGAGCATAAATGCATGCATCCATCAGGTATGATAATCCTGTGATTGTAAACCTGAATTATAAGTCTTAGATCAAAGATTTTACACTCACATATATAACATATATGAGATACTTGTCAGCTTGCTTGATTTAAAGACGTTTAATTATTAGTTTCTTCTTAAATCCGTTTAAAAATTTACCAACAGTCTTGTCGACAGGTAATAAACATTTTTCACTTGCATTTTTTATTGTGTAAGTCAATTTTAGAAACTGTGCATCTCATCTGCTATCATATATTTCATCCGACACTCTAGATATCAGTATTGGCATCAGCAGTTAAAAACAAATCGATGGTGCACAGGATGAGCTAGGGCTGGACAATAATTCAATATCAATATGTATCGCGATCACACACACACACTGAAATCCTCTTTACACTTACAAACAAAAACACACACACACATGCATTCTCTTTTCTTCTTATTCACACACTTTCCTGTCCTGGATTGACACAAAAAGCTCATGGATTTGTAGGAGATCTGAAACACAGGAGAAACACTGGTGTGTTTCAATGACTACAGGATACTGTATTGATGTACTGGTTGTATTAAGGGAGGCTAATGTAACAACGGTAACACTTTACTTAAAGCCTTTATATATAATGCATTATAAAAGTATTTTAATGCATTAATTATGCCTTGCAAAGCACCTTATAATGCATTTTGTGATAAATCTAACCACAGTTATAATACTATTCATTGTTACACCTTTAGAAAGTACAATGGATTAGAACACATGACAAACACCCAATTTCAGATGCAACAAGAAATATGCAACTATTATATGCATTTTAACTTTAAAAAGTAATGCATAATAATATGAATACCTTTATAATGCATTATACACAAGTGCTTCAAAGTAAAGTGTAACCATCATTTGGTATCTTTTGGTTTAAGAAACATATTATGCACCATTAGTAAAAGGACAATTAATATACTTGCACTGAGAAAGACGGCTTCATCAAATTTAATATATAACAAATTTTAAAGATGAAATTAAACATTAAAGTCAGAGTGTTGGAATTGGTGCCAGTTGAAAAACAATAATAACCTACTTCATCTCAAATCATTCATATTACTTCCTTGATACGATATAATTTTGGCTGTCATGAATAGAAAAAGCAAAATTCTATATAGAAACTGTTATAATTATTTTCAAACAACATATCTGATTTAATAAAATATTTCAATCAGCTGTTAAGACAACAAGAGATTTCAAATGAATACTAATAAAATAATGCTGATTACATACACATAGGTAATGCTGATTTCATTCATACAATTTTTATTTCATAGCTACTTTTACAATTACAACCTCATAGCTATAATAATGTATCGTAACTAACTAATATATATATATACATATATATATATATATATATATATATATATATATATATATCAAGAAAAATTGGCTGAAAAATGTTCATAAAGGGGAAAGACAGCAATACATTTTTTTAGGCAGACATTACGCAAACAGCAAAGCATAGCTACGCTCAGGTCATGGGTTCAATTCCCATGGTTGAATAAAATGGTAAAAAAAAACAAAAAACAATAACAATCTGGATAAAAGCGTCTGCAAATGCATACATGTATTGTGCTAAACCACACAGTTCATTCTTGTTTGTAAGAAATGTGGCGTTTTTTTGACCAACTGCCAAATGAAACATTCTGTTTCTATACATAATATCAGGTTTAGACACACCGAGGGAATAATCAGCTGTACACACTCTGCTTATCACACACACACTCCACAACGGCTGCGCATCCTAAACAACACACAAACACACCCTGCGGTTTTTTCATTTTCAATGTAGCATGAAGGCACATGTACGTGCAGCATTCAGACACAAAGAACCCAAATAAACCTCTGCATAGCAACGAAATGCAAATCTTTATCAGAGACATTATGGATTTCAGCTGCTTGTGCCATTAGTCTGTCTAACACGCACAGACACACACAAGCCAGCATCAACATCATGACCTGTGTGTGCATGATGCTAAAATTAGCTTGAGCGGTCAAAACATACAAATAATTAAGCAAATGAATAATGCTGCAATCAGTGAATACTCCGGCTAACTTGTGATAGACTAATATATCAGGCGATATTTAAGCATTTTGAGATTATTAGCTAATAATTTGTTTACTTGGATAAGTAAAAACACCGTTGTGAAAAGAATGTACAAAAGTAAATGTACAAGTAAAAGATATTAGTGCAAATTCTAATGATATCTAGATATTGATATATGTGTTAGGAGCCACAGTGTGTTTGCTGGTTTCAGGATTTTCATATACAGTAAAAGGAAACACAGGATTGACTGCACACAAAAATAAACCAAACGGCTCTTCCAGATGACAAACACGACTCACTTTCCCATGCTTGAGCTATGAGGAAAAAGCAGGCTTCCTTTTCCAAATGCATTCGGTACAATTGTTTACTTCATGCTTATTAGAAGAACCGTTTTATCAGTAGTACAAGACGTTCTTACAATAACTACTCAAATGCATACAAGGTAGGAAATGTTCCATGCTTAACCTATGTCATCAAGATTTAACATAAAGACAGTATGTTTAACCTGAATTTACAACTACAGATGTGGAGATTTCATTTGATTTCAACCTGCTCATTTCTAACCATTTGCCTTAATTATTTTATATATATATTACAATAGCTATAAATATGTCATTAAACTCAGTGGCATTCTGACTGTATCTCTGGCTGCTGTTTGTCTTTTTTGAGAGCTGCATTTCCCAGAATGCACTCAGGTTTAGGGGCTACTAGCACAAGAGGTTCATGCACCAAAAAAAAAAAAACATGTCCACACAAGCTTGAAATTTAAATGAAAAATTAATTAAACTCACCTCAAAAAATCTTGCAGATAACAATGTCTGGCTGTTTTAAATCATTTTAATTAATTCTGTATATATTTAGAATGCATATTTTAATGCTCATCAAATTCCTTAACTGTACTAATTCACAAATTGTAAACTATAATGCAACACAATTCTATTTTTTTAAACAAAAACAATGTGTCTAATACATCCATTAAAACAGTAATCACAAGATGAATACATAAAGCAAAATCTTTTACTTGAAAATTGTTGAGCAATAGTAATTTAGTTAAACACATAATAAAAGATTATTAAAGCATTGTTGAATTCAAGAAAATAATGCACTACTGTGATCAATAACTCAATACATTTACATGGTTTTAAATTCTTTAAAAAATATGAGATAGATAGATAGATAGATAGATAGATAGATAGATAGATAGATAGATAGATAGATAGATAGAGAAAAAATCAGAACATGTTTCCTGTGCAAACTAGCTGTTGTGTTATTCAATTAAATGATTATGCAGATGTGTTTTGTAACAATGGAACTTTTAAGTCCCAGGAATCATTTTAACATCTCATTAACATCCAGCAGTAGACATATATGATCACCAACAGATTACAAAAACACAATGTAACAAAGCAGCAAAACTGACAGCAAACAAGTGTGGTGAGCTCGAGTGCTAATACAATTCAGAAGAAACCTCTGCTTTTGTTCTATAAATCTGCGTATGCTATTTGAAGTTGCCGTGGAAAGCATGGAAAATGATGAAAGGAGATAATCTCCGGTTTAGTGCATGTGTCTGCATTGATTTAGGTCTGAATGTCCATGAGAAGAAGACGAATAAATATTGTGAAAGGGGGGCTAAACTACACCCATGTAAACACGAGAGCACATGATGTTCAGTACAACAGTTCACACCGAAATCGCTTGCCGTTCTTCAAAAGTCTGGTTGTGAACGCAGTCTGAGCATCGTGTGCTCCGTGTGACATCTTCCGAAATGTTGGCAGGTTTATCAGACATGTTCCTGCGAGCATGAGGCGAATAAACGCAAATGTCATGGGCTTGTCTAGCTTTTCTCTTCCTAATTAAGTCTTTTCAGGTTCCTGTAAGAGCTGCGTCCTAAATACCTCTGTTTACTACTAAAACGGCGTTCGAGTGATGATATCAATGGAGAGTAAATATGCGTTTTTGGCGTTCTTAGAGTGACGGGATGAAAACAAACACAAGCGCATGTTTACTTCTGCTTTCCTCGAACACATCTGCTGCTGATGTCAATGAGATGCGACAGATAACGTGAAAAAAGAGTCAGGAGCTGAACGGCTGAAACCCAGCACAGGCATTGTTGGACTTACTTGGTGAACGAACACGTCTAGTGGAGGGTCCACTGGCTTCCCCTCGCTGCTGGTCATCGATATAAATCCAAACCCCATGCGGACATTAAACCACTTGCAGTAACCCGAGCCAGCCAGAATCTGCGGCGGAGTTCTGGCGGGGTCCAACCCGCCACCTCCGCGCGGCCCTGTGCGGTAAAGGGAGAAAAGCCTATGATGTGGTGTGCTCCTGGTTGTGTACGTTCATGAAATGTAGCCTATACTTTGTTCTCGGTGTACACAAATGACCGTAGGTCTGTGTAGGCAGCGTTTCTGAGGGAAATCCCCCAATTCTACTCAACAACAGGCGTTTAGTGCAACGATGTGTCTACAACCAGGGCCCTAACCACCACAGACACCCCCTTCTCTTTATAATCAATCAATATATGGGGTTTTCAGCGACAAACTCAAACTTTTACATTTTGGTCCCTTAACCTTATATTCTTACATCATTGTCTACAACCCACCCTCGGGGAAACTGGAGAAACTCAATTAAAAGTAGAGCTACACTTCAGATGAGAAGGCGCAGTGCATTGCGATTGCTCAATGTGCCCAGTTAGTATACTATGTAACTTCTTGTAGTCGCCTACCGTAGGCTATGTGAACCGCCTGGCGTGGGGCAGGTGTGCACACGTTACCCGCCCCTCCCACCCCCAACTACCCAACTCAACCGGGGCTCTTCATCACATGTAGGCTACAAACAACGTAAACAAAGCACGGCGGACAACACGCGTTCCCGTCTGAACGTGAAAAGAGATGTTTAAAAAAAAAAAAAAGCATCGTAACCTTCGGCCATGTTTCCCCGCGGATCCTCCGTTCCAAAGTTCCGGCGAAATCGTTTCCTCCGTGAAATGGGGTGATGCGTGTCACCGTCGATACGACATCCCGATTTCCAGCGGGCACAAATTTAGCGCGCATGGTACGGCGTGCGTCTCCTTTTTGGATATTTTGTCATGTCTCTTTTAACATCTCCTATCCCCTCTCTCTTTCCCTCCCTCGCACATTCGCTCTCTCTCTCTCTCCCGCTCTCCGTTTCTCATTCGCTCGCAGCGCTGCACACGTGACTGCTCCGTGAGCCCGGGAGAGGGAGCGGACTCGGAGCCGGGCTGGACTTCAGCTCTACTGCTGCGGCGTCACGTAAAAGCATCTCCGTCTGTACAGGTTCAGTTTTTTAACGCGTTTTATGACGTCTAAAATCGGTTTTGTAAGTCATTCGAGGGGCCATAAAAAGTCCAGCATTTTAGTTTTTTTTTTTTTTTTTTCATTTATATGTAACAATTTAATGATGCGTTATGTAACCAAATTCCAACCGCTGGTAACCACAGTCATTATACTTTATAGTCTTAGAAAGTAAATACTTGTATAACACTTGTCGCAGCGAAATGCTACACAAAAGTTTTCCAGAATGTACCTCTTTATACAGAGGTTAGTTGGTTTTACTGTTCCATTAAACTGTAGATTAACAATCGTTTGCCTATTATATAAATTTGTTTTAAAGTTATACCTTTATGCCATTAACCAAAAAGACGAAAATGTTTCTTCTGCACGCATTTGGTATCTTTTAAAATCCACTAAAAATGTTTTTGTTGTTCTGCTGTTGCTGATGTCTTTCTGCTTTTGTTTAAGCGTTTCCAAAACATTCCGTATTATAGTTTGGGAGAAATGAGATCATCAAATTATCGTTTGTTGAAGCGCACTGCAGTTTGCATTTGTTGTTTGCTGCAGCACAAACGTCAGTGAGACTGAATCAGAATAAGAAGACCTTATTGACCAAGTCCTCCATGGATTTTTTTTCTGGGTTACATGAGCTTTGCGCACTTGAAGATATATACATAAGGATATCTACATCAATGCACGTCTAGACAGAACAAACATAAAAACATAAAATAAGTGTATTGCAACAGTATAAATATATTTAGCTTTCAAAATACATGATTTGTTGATTCGTGAAAAGAGAGCATTTATTCCAAAACAACTAGCAAATCACCCCACTTTTTCCAGTATATAAAGTGATAAAGCATGGTAAACATTGAACCCATATAATGGAATGTTCTAAAAATGAAAGTATGGAACAGGATGAAATGCAATGTTACTTTCTCTTTCTGTTTCTGTGCTTATTGTGTTCTTTTGAATTGTATCTGAGTGATCTGTTCACAAAAAACTGTATTCAAATGTGCATTAAACCAACCAGTTGAAATGGAAAATAAGCTGAAACTGACAACTGAAATAATTTTCTCCTGTAATAACAACGTAATGTTTTCGTTTCTACAAGAAATTCGTTCAGTAAACGTTTCTGACAACCTCATGATCAAACCTGATGCCTTGGCAGAGGATGTTTTTCTCTGTCTTTGAGCCAGAGGAAAAACACGTTGGTGGAGCGAATCGAAAACTACCCCCACTGCTCCTACGCTCCGCCCATTTTCACCCACCCCCACCCACCCATCCATGCAGACCACCCTCCGGAATTCACCCCTGCCCCCAATCCACCCACCCCACTGCACCAGTTCTGCTGTCGGAGAGGCTCTGTGTGTGTGTGTGTGTGTGTGTGTGTGTGTGTGTGTGTGTGTGTGTGTGGAAGAGATGGATGGTGGTCGTGCCATTACGGCGCAGGTCACGGATCTGGTCCCCGGTGTCAGATGTTATGGAGTTTCTCATTTCCTGCACGAGGGCTTCACATCCACCATTCATAAAACGGAATGGGAAACACGCCCCACGAGGTCACGGACACACCCTAAATGTCCCCGTTTGATCCCGTTAAAGTTCGCAAGCATCGAATAAGTTCCAGGACAGACAGATAAATAAAGAAGTTGCTCTGTGTTTTATGTCTACCGTAAACGCAAAACAGGTCCTCAAGTTAGAAAAGTTATTTAAATCAACAGCACTGAAGAATATTGATTTGTGGTGGTAAAAAAAACCGCTTGTGATTGTAGAGTTTAGAAAATAAAAGCGAGGCTTAAATCATCAGCAGGTTATTCAAACTTATCATTTTTATTTCCGATGAATATTACACAAAACTGTTAACTGATTTTGACCTGTTGAGTTTAATGCTGGACTGAATAACAACACTCTACAAACTTTCCTAAAATTCAGACATAGCAATTACCTATATATAACAGTCATGCACGTGTTGGTTTAATTTTAAGCTCTCATTAAATCCATACTTATGTAATTCAAATGATATGTAAACTAAAGGAGATTAAACAGTAATACAGTCTAAAGCAAAATATTGCACAGCATTTAAATCGCACGTGTTCAGTTAAATTGTTTCAATCCTGAATTGTTCATAACCCACTTAGTAAGAGTTACACTTTTTTTTTTTAATTAGCAAGAGTTGAAACTTTTAAAATGTAACGTTTGGAGGATCTCTTGTTTTCTTTTTAAAGAAACAAACCAAACTTTTTCTATCTGTCAGAGCAGTTTAGACATTAATTCTTCAAATCCAAACTCATAATCCAACACCAAAGAAATGTTTTCCACATGTGAAATGATCTTTTAAATCAGGACAATGCAAATAGGTGCTATTGAAATGCAAAACAGTTCACCAATTGACATGTTCATTCATAAGCTGGATATTTAAAGTGCATTTCACTTAACAGAATTTTAAAACACACTGAACAGAAGCAGCCTGAAAACATGCCCTTGGCTGTTGAGATTGGCCATTATTTAGACTTCCCCTCCAAAGTGAATATGAAAATATTCGTTTAATCTTGAATTAAACTAATTCAGTTGAAATCATTTTGTCAACATTGCTAGGAGGCGAGATCCCCGTCTAACACATCAATAAAGTGAGTTCACAGCAGAAGGCGTACAGAGATGCTTTGTGCTAACAAAACCAACAGATTGGAGGGTCTGTTTGGATGCATTGAGCAGTTCGGATCCGCCATACCTTCACCTCACCCACCCCCACCCAACCGAACCCCCGAGGAAACGCATGGTTGTCAATAGAGTTCACAGAGTTTATTCAGCTCAGCTCTTCTCCTTTCTTTTGGTTTAATGCTGCATTCGTTCAATTCCTCCATCTCTCCGAAATTATCTACCGAAACCAACACAAGCCCGATCGTATCGAGTATGAGGGGAGGATATTTTGAAATGCTTCCTTCTCAGTTTTACACGTGAAGGCTGCTGCTAGTCGTTCTTACAAAGACCACTACATGTATGGTCTCATTATAAGGTAAGGACTTATTCTATTCAAAACAAAACACACGGTATTCGAATTATAATTTTAAAAGTGTTTTGACCCAGTCACATACTTTTAAAATCACTTTTATGTGTAGCCTACTAATGATGAACTGAAGAGCTAAAATAGAGAATAGAGGGGGGAAAGGATTTTCTACAACATTCCCATGCAGTTTCCTAATTATCACAGCTCAAACATCGTGTAAAATATGAGTCTTTATCGTGATTTTGGCGCATTTTGTCACACACACAAAAATTTGAGACGGGAGATGATCAGTTGTTTCTTTTGCCAGTCTTTGATGCTGTTTATAGGCTATTTTTCGTTTCTATTAATCTGCGAAAAAGTTTTTAAAACGTTATTAGATATCAGGGGCCAGTTGCATAAACATAGACACTATTTAAGACTGTGTCTTAAGAACTAGTTTGACCAACTAGCAGTTAGCCAAGAGTTAATCAGTCTCACTTTTCTGAATAAAATTGGGCAAATCTACATTTTTGTTATTGACTTTAAACAGTTATGACCAGTCTAGAAGAAAACTAATTAGATGGCTTAATTTTTAAGACTTGTCAAAGCAGTTTATGCAACCGGCCCCAGGTTATTATCCGCCTAATTTCTGTTTAAAACGCAATATACAGCGTTTAGCCTATATGTTTTTCATTTTCTTAAGAAAAAAAAGTTACAATTTTGTCTGCTCAATTTCAGTACATTTAAAATGGCCGTTGAACAAAACTGAAAGCTTGTGTTTATTAATTAATGTGTATTTATTATGATTTTTTTTTTTAATCGAAATGAATTAGCTGCATTTGTTATCTTTAGGCTACTGCAAAATAGCTAATACTCAACAGATAACAATGAATACATTTAAAACATTTGATATGCATTCTAAACATTTTAACAGCTTGCAACAACATTCCTTGTAAAATAGTAAGATCTTCTGTGGGTTATTTGTGTCGGCGGCTGAACGCTCCTTCATTGCGTCAATCATGACGTCGAACGGAAGTAGTATAAAAGAAGCATTCAGGATTCTTTTCCTCTCCGTCTGTCTTTCAGTCGCTCTCCTGTAAAAAGGACCTGACGACGTCCTTCCCCCCGTTTAAATAGTTTAATCATATTGTATGATCATGTTATTGTGACATGGTTTCATAAAGGTTCAGCACTCAAACAGGTAGCGCTGCTGATCTGCTTCTAATGTCCACGCGCTCACAGAATGGATATTATTGTTAGCTATTATGTTCATATATTTATTTCTAGCATAGGCTACACAATTTATAAATATCTCACTCACCCGAAATGGAGTGCACGGCAATGCGCTCCGTGTCTGACCCTGTGAAGGAGTCAAAATATGATTAGGCTGTTTTTGAGTAACATCTTGACTTAACTAAAAAAAAAAAAAACTTCTGTTGTAGGTTTTAGGCTAATACACGGACCGAGGCTCGTTTGTTTCAGTTTTGTTCGGGCTGCTCGTGGCGCGTTCATTTGTGCAGAATGGAGGAATTTTCCAGTATGAATATTTCATAGCGCCTGTGAAATGTAAGAAGAAGTTTATGTCGCTCCTTTAATCCAAACGCGAATAATAAACGCGGGAACGGACGCACAAGCACGTGCTTTGATTTTAGACACACTGAGGAAAATATTTAAATATAGCCTACTTTATTATTTACGCGGGTGTTTATGCGTTTCAACAGTTCAGCAGTTTACATGGCTAGAAAAAGATGAAATTCTATACCTGTAGATGACGTTTCAAACCCAGACTGGTGTGGATAATAAAACGAAACTTTTTAGAAAACTCCTGACAATCTCTGTCAAGTTCATTAGCGTCAAAATATCCCGTCAAATACCTGTTGGGAGGGAAAAACAGTCTGGAAAAACAGTCGCTCTTTTGATATATGATTTCGAAACTTGCCAACTTTTCTGTAAAAGTTTACGTTTAGAGAAAACTAAAAATGAATGTCTACGTGAGTACAACATTTAATGTTGCTTGTAAACAAATGAAATTATGACATTAAGACTGCTATTCTTGTGTTTTATAATCAGAGTTAAATTGTTCATTTGTTTAAACTGGTCAAGTCAAATAACCGACCTGTTTTCTTATTAAAATAACGTAAACCACCATTAACGTTTTCCCGTATGGATAAAACAACAAAACAAAAATGTCTGTAAGCTGATTCTAACACATATGATTGAATGGCGGGCTCTGATTGGCAGCCATTTTGTGTGAACATGCCTTAAATCCAAGAAAAAAATCCACACAAGGAAAAATAGCAAACTAAAGGTCGCTGGATTTATATTTTAAGCGTAATAAAATCAAAGTTACTAGCTGGCGTGTCTCATCTTGTGGGGCCAAATAAAAACACATCAAACTGTCAGGTCTGCTTCTTCAAGCTTACAGTAGGAAGACTTTCCTTCCAGCAGCGCCCGCTGGCGGTCAATCAGCGCAATGAGGTTAGTGTGAAGAAGCGGTTCTGCAGCAGTTTTGGGAGCCGACCAGCTTCAGCTTGAGATACTTTCAAAAGCAGAATTAGGGCCTATATAATTTTGTATACTGAAATGTATCTACGTAAACGACATGGTCAAATGGGCAATTAAAAATAAAAGTTTGTACAAATGTGAAGTTAGCATTGGAAGAAATGTCTAAAACCTTAAAGCCTAAAATGTAGTGGCACTGCCTTTGGTTTTATTTTTATTTATTTATTTTGTATCTTTTCTGAAATTGGCCATTAGGCCTTCCATGGGGTTCTCTTCTGGCCTGATACGATCACTCAGTGTTTCAATAACACCCTACTATAAATCCAAGATTCAGATAATACGATTGTGAATTTGAATGTTCAGTCAGTCAGCTACTGATTTTACCGTCTTGCAGTTTCATCACACGCCGACATGCGCAATCTTACCGTTCATCCGCCATTACCGGGGCGTCAGGAATACGGGTGTGTATGTGTTTGTTCCGCAGCTGTGTTGATGTCTGCAGGCGGCGGCGGGAGACGGCGGAGTTCTCCGGGTTCCGTTTTGCAACTCAGCTCGCCGCATCCTCCATAGAGAGCGCGCGAGTGTTGCTAGTTGCCATGCGCAGATTCCACATGCAACTTTACGGCTGTTTCATAAATAAAACAAATAGTGTTTATTGCTAGATTTACTAGAGTAGCGTTCTAGAGCGATATAATCTATTGTATGTTTAATAGGCTTGTGTTCACTCAAATATTTGTCACAGATGTTTGTGATTTGTAACTTTTTTATGTAATATGTTTCAAGGAAAATAAAAACTCAAAGCAGTTTCTTTAGAGTTCACAGTATTTAAAGTGAATATTATAACGGCAGTCATTATTGCAGGAAAATGTGGGAGGAAAATGTATTGCTCCATCTTCTGGTTATAATCAGGTAGTGCAGCAATTTGAAGTGTCTGTCAGAGTCGTTTAAAGGGGTCATATGATGCGATTTCAATTTTTCCTTTCTCTTTGAAGTGTTACAAGCTCTTGGTGCATAAAGAAGATCTGTAAAGTTGCAAAGACTAAAGTCTCAAATCCAAAGAGATATTCTTTATAAAAGTTAA
>NW_015544213.1:3141858-3156560 GCF_001515605.1 Sinocyclocheilus anshuiensis | reverse complement strand
TATATTTAAAGCGAGTTTTTTGGGCAGTGTAGAGTAGGGCTTGTTGTTTGTCATTTCTCCGATCACAAATGCAGACATGGTTTTATGTTTACGCGGCACGATGCAACGCAACGAGTAGAAAGACAGTATAAGTCATTATAATCCGTAATTATGTCCCCACTGGATGCAACAAATGCCTCTTTATAATGGGTTTTAATGTTTTTGTCTCGTCGCTCCGGCCGGGACAAAGTATCACAATATGGTAAGGGGTGTAACATTTCCGTCACACTGGATAGCTGGCCAATCACAGCACACCTCGCTTTTCCAACGGATGAGCTTTGTAAATATCGACGTGTTTCAGAAAGGCGGGGCATAGAGGAGAAACAATAATGTACAGTATGTGGAAAATAATGTGTTTTTTTTAACCTTAAACCGCATAAACACGTTTCATTACACCAAATATACAAAATAATGTTCTTTTTAGCAACATCATATGACCCCTTTAAAGTTGACCAATGCAAAAATAGGCTACATGCTGTGTCAAACCAATGTTAATTACAGAAGTTTTAATCATTTTTATGAAACAATTTTTAAAAAGCCAACCAATATGAAGGCTGTATTATGTAAAAAAAAATGAAAAAGATATACTTTTAATAAAAGATACTGTAAAACCCATTGAATGGCAGAGATCTAAACTCGAGGCTACAGAAATGTTTTTTTCTTTTTGCTGTCTTGACAATAAATTTTCTGCTATATTGTGGCTAATATTTTTGGTTATATTGAGGCCACTATTTTTGTTTTTACATTCATAGTTGTTTTAAAGGGGTGATTATTTATAGTCTGTATGTTTATAAACGCTAGGTAGGCTACATGTTTTATAGAGCTAAATAATTGAAGCTCAATAAAAAATGTTATCGTTAATGTAATAAAGCTATTGATTATTTAACTATAAGTATAATTTTATAACCTATATTAACATTATTATTATTATTAGGCTATTTGTATGTTTGTATAGTCTACTATTGTGACTCTCTTACAATGTACTAATTTTTGTGAAATTTGCCCTCTAAAATTCCAATGCAATCATTATTTTTTTTGTTGTGTGAACACAAAACTTCACTGACATGCTTTAAGAGTCAACTATTCAATGAAGTTGGGTTTTGACTGAAAGGTTCAACTGCATTCTCAGAACAAGAGTATTTTTCATAAATGTCAGGTTGGCGATAATTGTCACATTTATGTCGGGTTTTTATGTATACAAGTTTTTTATATATACAATTTATTGATTACAATATCCGTTGGCCAAAACCATTTTTAGAATTCTTGTACATTACCTTTTATCTTTTTGAGGTTTGAATGGTTCTGTTCGTCATAATTGTTTTACTGTTTGAATTTTGCTGCAAAGGTTCCAATTATGAAGTTACTTGTTACAATAGGTCAACTTGTTAAACGAAATGTTTTTTTCTTATTTGTGACGGCATTTTTGCTAATGCTTTAATTGTTTTGCAATAATTAAATTTAATTTCAATAATTTAATTAAAAAGTGCTGGGCTAAAATGTTGATTTATAGGCCTACCCCATCGAAGGTTTTTATGGTCTCTAAATGTATGTTCATATGTCAAATATTCTGTAATGCAGCCTAATCTATTAAAGACACAAACCGTTTTGGAAGCTAACATAAGACAGCTCTTATGTCTTTATTTATGACGATATTTTTATTCCAGACAATAAAGGGAATTGGTTTTATCAAATATGTTATTCTTGCCCCGTCTCTCCTCTCAAAGCTTTAATGACAATGTTTTATGAAGGTTGACTTTGCTCAGTATCATCTGAATATTTCACCCGTCATAAATCCAGGGTTGTTAATCAATAATCAATGGAAATTGATTTCTAGTTGATGCTGAAGGCTGCTGTATTCGCTTTATACATCTGAATATAAACTCACTTTCTGCTCCATTTCAGATCCGAAGCAGCTCCCATCTTCAGTTCAGACAATCTGGACAAACTTCACGATTTTCTTTTCTGTGCTGCTATCATGTGGTCTATTATAACGACAAACCCCGAAAAATAAGCAGAAATATATAGGCTACGGTTAATTGATATTCCACAAGTAATTATGCTATTCATATTCCTTTGCTTTCATTTGCATTCAAATACTTAATATATTGAACGTAAACATGTATAATGCATACAATTTTGTCATTCATTCATTTTCTAGACGAGTTAACCATTCGTTTAAATTGACATTCTCTCAACACAATGAGTGACCGGAACCGGAAAATATGCCACAGAAATAAATACAATGTACACACTGTAAAATAGCCTACAGGAAACAGTTTATCTTTTAAAAGTAGTTCTAGATATGTTTGTAAATGAATAAAATTGGATTAAACAAAAAATCCTATTTTCAATGGGTTTCGCGCACCTTTCGATCAACTTTCATAACTTGTCCTTTCGTTTGTAACACTGACTTTTTTCATCTAATAAAGAAATCAGCGGCAAAGAGAATTTAGAAATTAAAAATATTGTAGAGTTGAGTATATTTAAAGAAAAAAAACTTCCATTACCTGTCAGTCACCTTAATAACAACATGCTTATGCTAACTGCATGTGTTACTTATATATATTATTATAGCCTACTTTTACATTTTATTATAGGCCCTATGTATTTTAAACTGCCAATAACTGCTGTTTACACAGGTACCTTACGTTTTTATATCAAATTTTATCTCAACATATAAATCTATAATTTTAAGTAAAGTAACAGATTAATAGTGTTTTTTTAGAGTCTTGGACTTGGGGAAAAAAAAAAGTGTTTTTCAAATATTTCCGTTTTCGAGACGTGTAATTCTGCCACCAGGAGGAGATAAAAATACACTACAGTAATCATAATATTCACGAGACAGAATTTTGATTAATTACAAGTAATCCAGTCTAATTTAAAACTCCAATTTTCAGAAATCTTATGATCAGAACGTAAACCGCAATAAATGTTTGACCATTTTTTTCTTTATATTACTAAAACATTCCATTCTGAAAGTGTAGATCCTAAAACTACACTCTAAAAAAATGCTGGGTTAAATACAACCCAGTGCTGGGTAAAATAGGGACAATAGGGAAAATATTCCTTTCATAAAATGCATGCAACATTTAATGCCATGACTATGAATTTTGCTCCTATTTAAGACCTTTTCCAAGGCCTTAATTTGTGGAAGAGTGAATTAAGACTTTTTTAAAAACCCACAGAAACCCTGAAAACACACACTCGACATCGCAAACTCTCCATGCTTGAATAAACGGGACCAACATGTAACTTAAACAAGCTTATTTTTAATGGATCTGCAAAATCGTTTGAATTTCCAAAGAGAACGCTCCCCTCCCTGACACGTATCTGGACTAGAAGAGATACTTCCTGTCAATTACAAACATGGCAAAACTTACAAAAGACCCCAAAAAAACAGCATGCAGGAGAGAATGAGTAACTGAGTGAGGGAAAACAAAACAAAACATACAGAGGAGATTCATTAAACATTCTGAAAAACAAACTCAATTTAAAAAAAACAAAACAAAAATATATATAATGCCATTCTCTTCTGAGCAAACAGATTGAGTCCGGATGGTTCCACTCAGGTGTGTTGGGTTGGGTTAGCGGGTCAAGCAGAGAGGAGAGGACCAGTGTGTGTGTGTGTGCGCGCAACTGTTACAGAAAAGTGATGTTTAAATGTGTGTTTGGGGGATGAGCTCTAAGGCTCTACATTAAGGCACCGGACGAAAGAAATCAAATCAGAGAACAAAAAAACCCAGCTAGAGAAGATCTCTCACACTAACACACAACACTAACCACCCCTGGACTAAAAGTCTCGTCTAGGATGTCGTACGGAACGCTACGCCGCTCCTCTGTGCCGACAGACAACATCTCCAGGTCCACTGACGGTCTTTATGTAGTGGTGAATGCACTTTTTGCTTAAATTCATTTCTTTCTTTAAACTTTAAAATAAGAAGAAACATGAAAGGACTTTCTCTTTACATTTGTATTTTTTTTTTGTCAGAAATAAAAATGATGTCAGCAAGCAGTCGTGAGTGTGAGAAACATTAGAGATGTATTTTACAGAGAATCCCATGAGGAGAGAACGGAAGAGTGTTAGACAGAAACGAGGGATGAGTGAATGAGAGAGAGAGAGAGAGAGAGAGAGAGAGAGAGAGAGGGATATAGAGAAACAGATGGTGTGTGTTTGTGTAAAGTGTGTGAGTATCTGTGTGTGTATGTTCAACTGCAGCACTTGGTCTTCCATCCTGTGACTCCGCCTCCAGTGCTGATGTCCACGTTTTCACTGTTGGGCTCTTTTACGGGCGTCTGCAAATGAAAACAAAAACACAAATAAAAGATTTTGCTTTTGCACACATCACATTTTGAGTTGTTGGCGTGAAGCTGAGATTGTTTTGATAGCTTGCTTTGGTCTGTTTGGTTTCCGGTCTCAAACTCACACCACTGGTTGAGTCATCATGTTTCGTCTGGCCAGAGGACAACTGGCCCCCCGACTGAGCCTGGTTTCTCCCAAGCTTTTTTTTTTGTCCATTTTTGTCACTGATGGAGTCTTGATTTCTTGCCACTGTGGCCTTTGGCTTGCTTAGTTGGGGACACTTAGGCCCTGTTTACACCTGGCATTAAGATTCATTTTCAGTGATCCGATCACAAGTGGACAACGCTAAATACAGATGTTAATGGAGTCTAAAACGTTTTGAGCTTGTCCACTTTCAACTACTTCCAGAGGTAGACTTTTTAAGACCTGCACAAATGAAATTAATACCATATAAGCGGAGTAGGGCTATATCTATGGTATCATATTAAACCAGAAAATGACTGTAAAAAGCATGATTTACAGTTCAGATACAGGTTTTCACAAAACAAAAAGTTTTATAAAATGATAACCGTCACATTTAGGCCTTTAAACCATTTTTAAGAAAAGCTATGAGTCAACAGTATCAATGATTACATTACTTTAAACAATTATTATCAATCAAATATATTAATTTAATAACATAAATATATCTAAAATATGGGTCAATTTTTTTCGCATTGGTCTGAACAAAACCAACAGAAGGGCTTATTGAAAATGCACAGCTTTCGAAACGGCAGAAATATAGTGTTTCCCCGGTAACCGCAGTTCACAAAGCAGCTTTATTCAATTAAATCAATAGCCTTTTGAAGTTTAATTGTCACATTAAGCCTTATCACAATTCTTGTCTTTCCATCCCCAAATTAAAGACCTCTTGAAATCAGAATTAAGGCTTTCCTGTACCACTTAAGATTTTTTTATGGCCTTAAATTTGATAACTAAATTTAAAACTTTAAGGACCCACGGAAACCCTGCTCCACTGACTGAGCTGATTCCTAAACATTACAATGTTCATTTCCTATCCAACAACATTAGAATGTTAAATTAGATTTAAATTAATTTACAATTGATGTGTATGTGACCCACTAAAATTACATGTTTTTCTTTTCAGTAGTTTAGTTTTGCATACACATAAACAAAAGGAGAAAACAGAGAAAAACAGAATAAAATTACATGATAGGAATCAAATAAATAGGCCTACATGAAATGTGTTTCAGTGAAATAATTAACAAATTACCAAACCAAAAAATTTTTTATGGCTGCACCACAAGTTTAAGGAAAAAGAGACGGCTGAAAACACATCCTGTTTGTTTTCTTCATTTTATAAAGGCAGTTTTGTTCTTATTACGAGTATACATAAATAAAAGTAAACTCTTTACAATTTCAAATTATGTCTTACTCCTATCTTTATGACCAAAAATGACAGAATATTTCATTTTTTCCCGCTGTGACAAGGACAATATCCATTTAATTTTTTGTAAGGGATCATTTATAGCATTGCTAGATGTTTATAATGAATGCCATTATAATTTGTGTTTTATTTTATAATTGTATATATAATTTTGTACTATAATTTTATAGCTACTTATATTTTCAGATTTTTATCTTATTCTGTTCTGAATACCGATAAAATTTAAAGAATTTGCCGACAACTTATAGGTGACTGCTGGTGTGAACGGGAATGTGTCTCCCTTGTCTACTTGTGATCCGATCGACCAAAACACATCATAATACCAAGTGTAAACAGGGCCTCAATTTTTGCCAATACTATCGACTTGACTGCACACACTATTGGAAGAGAACTAGGGCTGTCAAAAAAAAATTAGAATTTCGAATATTCGTCAAATTTAAAATAAAAATCCATATTCGAATGCAAAAACATTGCATTCGAATTTTAGGTGTGCGTTAAGGAGGCAGCCTTATCAGTGGCGCACGAGATGTGATGACG
This sequence comes from Sinocyclocheilus anshuiensis, assembly GCF_001515605.1. NCBI lineage: Eukaryota > Metazoa > Chordata > Actinopteri > Cypriniformes > Cyprinidae > Sinocyclocheilus > Sinocyclocheilus anshuiensis. The sequence continues at coordinate 3,150,237 of NW_015544213.1, read as the reverse complement.
ATGTAAGTGTTATTGCATTTTAATGTTTTTGTTAGCCTATCAAGTTGAAGCCACTAGATGCGGCGCTGCTGTGTTGTTGATTACAAATATTGCGGGGAAAGATAACATCAATGCGGAGAAGATCTTGTTTACGTCAAAACTAAAAACCAAGCCATTCACACAGAATGCATATTTCGCGCATTTTCTAGAGGGAAATCTATCACCGTTGCACTCGCGTCTCGCACAAGAGAACCGCATATTTAGAAAGCCATGTAAAATTAATGCAAGTTCAACTTTGAAAAAACATATCTCGAGACTTAATGGCGTTTTTTTTCCCCCCGTCCCACTGCAATTCGTGTTTTTAAATGAAAAAATTTACTCTGTGTGATTGGCTTTCGGCCCTTTGTATTAAACTATGAATACATACATGATGCTGTTTTGTTTATAGTTGTTTAAGCAACTTAATTAATTATAATTGGTTTATAAACATTATTTTAAACATTATGCACTTTTTTTCCACAGATAGCCATGTTATCTTATGCTCGATGCGCCCTCTTGTGGCCTCAGGACTGAAATTATGCATTTTAAATTCGAATATAATTCGAATTTTGATCATATTTAAGCACAAAATTCGAATTTTGTTTTTCAGCCATTTTGACAGCCCTAAAGAGAACTGAACTGAACTGGACGATGACGTCACTGAATCAAAGACGAACTGCCTATAACTGAAAAATTTACTGTTTACTATTGTCCTCACAGCAGAAATCTATTTTTGTTTGCATTATGGTCACACTATTTTCCTGTTGGAACACTGTAAAGCTGCTTTGACACAATCTGTATTGTATAAAGTGCTATATAAATAAAGGTGACTTGACTGTTGCTGTCCGGCTGATCAGGATTCTCAAACAAACAGAGCCATGTTTTGATAGAGCCACAGTGTTCATTAGGTTGTTTTAAACATATGCAAGCTGACATTATCAAATGTCACTCACTTTGCAAAAAAACAAACAAAAACCGTCTTGAAATTCAAAAGCATTGACTGCGTGATGAAGCTTATTAGAATGCAGTTAGAATGCCAATGTTAATTCAAGTTATGAAAGCAAAAAATATCCCTGTATGGGTTTTTGTTTTTATATTTATATAGTTAAGTAATATCACACAACCAACAGTGCTGTTTTCATAAATATTGTGAGTGCAATTGCAACTGACAACAGTTCAACAAACAAAAAGTTAATATTGAGTGAGTTACATTTTAGGCACAATATTGTCTGTTTTGTCAATGAAAGTAGTTACAAACAAAGCCGAAGCAGAACATTTGTGCATCTCAGACCAACACTGCACTGTTACGTTTCTGAATGAAAGTCGATGATTCAATGATCCATTTATAAACAGAGTCACTTGGCTAATTTCTAAATGAATCAGCAGTTTTGAACAAATTGTTTGAATTAATGATTCAATGATGAATGATTCAATTAATTCAGACAAGAGACCTACTGCCACCTACTGGTGGTTTTAGTGTCATGTTTTTTTATCCATTACAGGCCTAAAGCAGCCAAAGTACCAGCATAAAAACACATTCAGCAAAATATTGTTTAATTATCGTAAACAAAAAACGCATTTCGAGATATAATTTCTTGTCAGTATCACGCACCTCGAGACTTACAGGAGAATCAACCTATGAATGATTACTTATAGCTGTCTCTACATATTAAGATGGGAATGGAAACAGATTAATGGGGCTTTGGGGCAAAAATGACACCAAACCTTATAAAAATGGCCTCAAAATTCAAGATATGAAGGCACAAAATGACCCTGTGTGAGTTCTTGTTTTATAATATTTATAACATGATATAGTTACGAAATATCACATAAGCAAGAGTGTTGTTTTTCCCAAGTATCAGCACAATTGCAAATGTGATGTTGGTTTTATATTTACAACAGTTCAATAAACAATTATATTGAGTGAAATACATTTTTGGACAATATTTTCCACATGTTTATCCCATAATTTAATATTTCTATATTTAAAATGTTATATATAAAACATTAATCTCATATATAGCATTATTTATGCAGTTGCAGTATAAATGCATAGTGTGTGTAAATACATCTAAATGCCACTTCAAATGCCGTTTCTGTGCCACTCCTGCAGTACAAATATGGATTTTGTTGATACTGATTTAACTTAATTGGTAACAGCCCTATGGTGTCTTATTTCACATCATTTGACATAAATAGATGCCGCATTTAATAAGGTTACAAAAAAATTGGAGACTCAACACATCATCCAGAAATGAAAGTTGTGGAAGACCTCCAGAAATTAGTGTACTTATTAGTTTTACTATCGAATTGAAATAATGACTCCAATCAAATCGGATCATGAGATTACAAACTATTCCAACCCCTATTTGATGTAAACTACAAGCACAATCCAAATCAAACCACTAACTAACGATTCAGTGAGCTGATGGTGATTTGTTTTGTTGCATTATGAATCAGAAAAAAATCCATACAGATTCATTTCTGCTCTGTGCACTATTAGAAATGGAATAATATTATATAGAAAAGTAAACACCAAAAGCAACGAACCGAGCACTGAATATACGAGAGAGATCAGCTGCTGTGACAGTGTATTTATGAGTCAAATGACACAAAATCGATGCTCTTTTGCATTGCAATGTTTTCGCTTAAAAGCACAATACCAATGGTGTTATCAGTCAGTCATTCCCGAACTCACCTTTCTGAGAATGTCTTCTGCTAATGTGAGGAACGCCTTCTCGATGTTGATGTTAGCTTTTGCACTTGTCTCGAAGAAGCGAATCCCGTGTTCTCTCGCGATCTGAGGATTGGCACAAGAACAGTTCACATTCATTGTGTTTGCAGGTCTGAAATAATATGTATGAACCCATTTGGGATTTGGGGATATGATTACACAAATTCTTACAGATAAATAAACACTTAGGCAAGGTGCTTCAATACGGTTACTGACAAATATTCAACAAATAAATTGACTCATAGAATACTGAAAAAACCTAGTCAACCAAAGTCTCAACTAGTGGACAAAATGCCCATCCTGACTAGGGTTTGCGTATTAAGACAAATTTCACGATTCGATTCAATTTTGATTCACCAGCTTGCGATTTGATTAAAATTCAATCTCAATTCAGTATCGATTCATTTAGATATGCATGCAATCAGGGGTAGTACGTCAATTTTTTTTCCAAGGAAAAATGTCTCAACTAATGCTGTTAACTATACAATAAACCCTGTCAGTTGGTACATTAATGTGATTAGTAAACAAACATTTAAATTGCACATAAGGCGGTTTTTAATCGATGTGATACAATTCACGACACTGATTTCACAATACAATTTTCTCATGATTTTTTTAAAAACAAAATTAGATTTAAGACAAATTATAAATGAAAAGGTATCCTTTTATTATTACTTAAATATAAATGTAAGATAAATTTAGGATAAAATGGTGCACATTTCTTTGTGAAATTGAAATGTGTCAAATAACAAAACTAAACTGAAATTTTAAAACAAATCCCAAATCAAATAAATAAATAATACAAATCAAAGAAATATCTTCATATAAACAAACTAAGGCTTTGCCTGTGCTCTTTCCATTTAAAATTAGAGGCAACCACTTCATCTGAATCACAATCCAAACAAAGATGCTGCATACATGCATTGTATAATTGGAAATTTTAAACAAAAACAGAACACTCCGACTTTAGTTTTGTGAAACTATACTACATAAAACATCTGCACGAAACCAAAACAACAGACGGGCTGAATGAGACGCAGAATCACTCTCTAACAGCAGGTGGCGCTTATGGAACAGCAGCAATACAGCGTTTCCATGGTTACCACTGTAAACAAAGCAGCACTGTGCTTATGAAAACATTTATATGCTTTAATATGCATTATACAGAGGCAAGATGAAAAGAAAATACCACCTAAACTTTTCTAAAGACAGTTCCCCTCGAGAGATACATTCATATAAATAGGGCTGGGTATCGTTCAAAATTTTTCGATATCGATACCGATACCTTGACTTCGATACCAGTTCCTGAATGATACTTTTTTTAATACCAATTTTATGAAATCAATTTTAACAAGATTACATTATCTAAAAAACAACAACTTTGGTTTTATTTTTCAGCTTGTTGATGTTTAAACTCAAAGACTCATCTCCTGAGCCACTGCACAAAGGATCAAAATGTAACCAACACAATAAATCAGTGCAAAATGCATGAATGTTCACATAACACGCGCTTTCGGTCGTGTAACGTTAGTATGAACAGACATCTGCATATGATCGGAACTCCATGCAGCTCCCACACTACTCTCCATTGGAAATTAATGACCGTCGCTTGAAATGTCTTGTCGCTTGTCATTTGTCGGAGATAGTGGAAAGCCGGCTTGAAACGCAGTGGAAAGGCCAGTATGACAAGGATCGTTTTCATTTTAAAACAACTAGTAGGTGTGTTCGACTTGACGCGGACCGTCTGTGCAGACCGATCAGTGTATTACAGTACCATGAGAGCTAAAGAGAGCAGACTGCTCCGTTCGCTTTCGAATCGCTCTCGCGGATGATCGATTTGCACCACACCTCAACTAGTAGAAAACACCGGCTAGTGCTGCAGGCTTATTGGCTCACTGACGCTGATGAGATTAACCCCTTAGGTATTGAAATTTGGTACCGAACGACGAGACGTTTTTCGATATTCGATGGTATCGAGGCAATTCGGTCGGTGCCTAAAAAGTATCGAACTCGATACCCAGCCCTACATATAAACTCCCACCGCCAAATGTATCGCGATTCATTTAACATCACAACCAATCTGAATCGTCACATATTTGTATATCGATGTTCAACCGGCTTACATCGGTTGAACATCTTACATCGTTACATCCCTAATTAAAATTGATATTTTCAACCCAGCCTGAATCTTAACTCATCCACAATCCCTCACCTGTTCCCCCTTGGCTTTTGGTACGATACGTTTGTCCTCCATGTCACACTTGTTGCCTAGCAGCATCCTCTCCACATCCTCATTAGCATGCTGCAACAAACATACACACATTTGAGATGATGCATTCTCACTAAATACTGATGTTCAGACTGAGAGTACTTAAAGTGGCTTCAGAAGTCACAGAAGAAACAGTACTGAAGAACTGAGTTTGCATCAGTGGTGCAAGTGTGTGAACGACAGGCCACCAAACACACAACCACATCCCTCGTGGAGTCTCATGTTATATGAATTCTCTTGAAATTGCTGATTGTTTGGAAATTCTGCATAACTCATCAGACTGAAAATCTAACAGTCAGCAGTTTCACTCCATGACTATGTATCTGTAAGTTGGTGTTTTTACAGGACTAGAACTTCAAAAGTCCTACACCAGCGGTTCTTAACTCAAAAATGGGTCATAGGTATGTTCTATTTATAACAACACAATAATAAAAAGCAACTAACCACATGATCATGCACAGTTAGGCTACTAAAATAAATGGGCTTATTAACTTTTAAAAGGGAAAAGAAAACACTTCCCATATTGTTTTGTCATTGACGTCAAGAGATGCTTGTCCAAACAAACTCTGTATTTAGGTACAAATTCATTGTGTCTCAAAAACCATGAACAAAACTATGCAAGATAAAGGAAAACTGCATGCAATATGGTTTCACCTGATCAGTCAATTATTGGCCAACATTTTCCTATTCAGCCCATGTCATAATCATTTTACATGTTTACAAGTTTTTTTATATTTTATTTTAATTAATGTTCGTTACAAGTAATGAAAATATTTTTATGGTTTTCGTTTTAGTTGACAATTCTAGTTATGTTAGTTCTTATGAAAATGAGAGATTCAAATTCAAATGAGAAATCTAATTCAAAATATTAACAGTATATCAATGATACTAAAATAACACTGCATTATTTTTAAGTTTAATTTTAAGCACACTTTTGTTAACTATTGTGTATGTCAAATGTAAAATCTGGGTCTTAGGGCAAAACTAGTTTTAAAGATTATCTACGCTACAATCACAACATTTTCTGTTCAGACATACACAATCCTATTAAAGGGATAGTTCACCCAAAAATTAAAATTCTGTCATCATTTACTCACCCTCGTGTTTTTCCAAACCTGTATGCATTTCTTTCTTCTGTTAAACACAAAAAATGACATTTTGAAGAATGTTGGTAACCAAACAGTTTTGGTTCCCATTGACTTATACAGTATTTTTTTTTTCATACTGTGGAAGTCAATGGGAACCCGCAACGATTTCGTTACCCACATTCTTCAAAGTATCTTCTGTAATGTTCAACAGAAGAAAGAAATTCATACAGGTTTGGAAAATCCTGGTGAGTACATGATAACAATTTTCATTTTTGCGGGGAACTATCCCTATAAAACATCACTTCCTGAATGGCAGTAATCTGAGGGTTAGAGTAAGGTTGTGTAGTGACTGACCTCATCGATATTTCTGAGCCATTTGCTGATGTTTTCGAAGCTCTTGGTGTTGGTGATGTCATATACGAGCATGATTCCCATGGCCCCTCTGTAGTAAGAGGTAGTGATGGTGTGAAACCGTTCCTGTCCCGCTGTATCCCTGCACAAACACATCGACAACCACAATCAAACACTACAGCAGCCCAGACACTCAGGGACCCAATGTATCACAGAATACAGAAAATCCAAATTAACTGGCAATAACTGGTGACCACAGCTGACTAGTTAAGCACCACCAATTGTTACTAATCAATTCTAAATCATCAACTGTTGTCTTCTGCTATACTGCTGGACAATCAATTGTGTTTCAATAGGCTACAAGGCAATTTCACAGAGAGTATCCAAAATGGGAAAACACAGTATTGGGGAAATAAACATGAGAAACAGAATAAAATCTGATTCCTATTTCAATAAAAATCCACCAAACCTGTAAAACGTCATTCATTCAGACAGATTCAGATTCAAAAATGGAGCCAAACGTCACTGTTTCTCACATGCAACTTTAATTTGATTAAAGACATTTTTACTTCAATGAGAGTGTAATTATCTGGGTGCTTTTCTCTTTAATATTTGCAGTAAACTGTGTCTTAAAAAACTAATGTGTCACTGAGACACAGCCAAAACTGTTGTTACTGTCGTTACTCCAGAATGATAACATTCCTGGCCACAAGCCACCAAATAAAACTATGAGGAACAACATTATCATTATAGGAGTTGTTTGGATGGTAACTTTCCAGATAACTTGTCAATACATTGTTTTATTTTCAGACTAAAGCCATTTACATGCATTTGGTGCATGACAGGTGGTAATTTTGTATCCTGCATATAAAAAGGGCTACATAATATATAGAAATTATCGAAATATCGCAAATGTACAAATCACAATATGCATATCACAGCTTGCAAAAACGGAATGATTTTAATAGTTTCCAAAATGTAAGCTCCGGTGAGAAGTGGCAAACGTGGAAGCGCGGAAGCGCAGAGGAGAGAGCAAAACAAAACACCGGTCACAAATCAGAAGTACAAAAATTAGGATTTGTACAGAAAAACGTCAGAGGATTTCGATATAAGCCAAGAGGAGACTGATTTCCCTTTACTGTAAACAAAACTTGGTTCTCGCGAGACTAGCATATTCTCACCGGAGCTTACGCTACACGCCTACTTCATCCACTGGAACACCACTCTCTCGTGAACACGGGTACAACAGTTAGCGGAAGCTAGAGATTACGTTTTATAAAGTTTTAAATATGAATATTTTTCTTACACAAATGCATCGCTCTGCTTCAGAAGGCCTTTATTAACCCCCTGTGCTGTGTGGAGCACTTTTTATGATGGATGGACACACTTTATTTTGCTTCAAAATCTTGACCACCATTCAGTGCCATTATAAAGCTTGGAAGAGACAAAATCCAAAAGAGAGTAGGCATGGGGCAATTTTCATTTTTGGGTGAACTATCCCTTTAATGTAGCTCTTACGAAGTTGTGCAAAGAATTTGTCGTATTTAAAGGGGTCATATGATGCTTTTTTAAAGATCATTATTTTGTGTATTTGGTGTAACAGAATATGTTGACATGCTTTAATGTTCAAAAAACACATTATTTTTCAAATACTGTACATTATTGTAGGTCCTCTATGCTCCGCCTCTCTCAAACGCTTCGTTTTCTACAAAGTCCCTCCTTCCAACAAGCGCAGTCTGCTCTGATTGGTCAGCTGACCCAGTGCATTGTGATTGGCCGAACACCGCAAGCACTCGTCGGAAATGTAACGCCCCTTACCATAATCGCGAGCTTCATCTTTCAAAATAAATGTAAAGACAGAGCCCGAAAGGACAGAGTCGCCGCGTGACAGACACAGTGATGAAGCTGGTATGTGTTTG
>NW_015544213.1:3141265-3141848 GCF_001515605.1 Sinocyclocheilus anshuiensis | reverse complement strand
ATGCACAATCAGCTTGTAACACTCCAAAGAGAAAGGAAAACTTGAAATCGCATCATATGACCCCTTTAAATAGTTTACATTAATGTTAAAATGATAGTCAGATTTGTAACTTATGTAATACTACAGTAAAAAAAAAAACGCCCGTCCACTTTTTTAAAATTTTTTTTAGAAGTTATAGTATTGATTTATTTTCCTTAAAAGTACATGAAACACGTATGTTGGACAATGCGGAGAAGATCTTGTTTACATCAAAACCGAAACCAAGCAGTTCACACAGAACACATATTTGGCACATTTTCTAGAGGGACATCTATTACCGTTGCACTCACATCTCGCACAAAGAAGCCGCATTTTTAGAAAGCCATGTAAAATTCATGCAATTTAACATATATCGAGACTTTATGGCGGGGGTTTTTCCCCATCCCACTGCATCTCATGTTTTTAAATGAAAAATGTACTCCGTGTGATTGGCTTTCCGCCCTTTGTATTAAACTATGCATAGATACATGATGCTGTTGTGTTTATAGTTGTTTAAAGGGTTAGGTCACCCAAAAATGAAAATTCTGTCATTAAAGGGTTAGTT
>NW_015544213.1:3140345-3140973 GCF_001515605.1 Sinocyclocheilus anshuiensis | reverse complement strand
TTCCCCGCCATCACTGAATCTTCTGGGTTTTCACGTTCTCGCTGTTATACGCTAGGGGGCGCTATTATGCATCTCATTAATGAGTCTAGAATCACTCAATCAAAAGCACAGACGAGAAAGGTCTCATATGTAAGCATATGCATATGAAAAATAATGCGATCATCAACACTAACCGCATATGAATGAAAACTGCCTAATGCTACCGAGCGAAATGTGGATCTAGGAAATGGTGAAAGACTGTGCGAGCTTTGGGAGTGCTGATAGAAGCCATCTACTGCATCTTTGCTTTGATCTTCGTACTGAATATGATCCAGATGTAGCATTTGATAAAATGCGATTTTCTCAGCTTTTTGCTCAAAATGTTGCATTTTTATGAAACCTACCTATATTCAAGTGTTGATAAAAAAAGAATGTTTTAAGCTAGAATAAAACTTGAGTTTTTTGTTTAAAAGTAGAGGCTCTTATCTTCATTTTGGTGTATTGCATATTCAAATATTCATACAGCAAAATATACTGGAGACCATCAAATTTGAGTGAAAATCATCAAAATCGCTGGCAGTGGCTGGCAACTTTTTTCAAAAATGCTGGCGGGGAAAGGGTTAAAGGGGTCATAAACTGCCTGTTTTTT
>NW_015544213.1:3137559-3140089 GCF_001515605.1 Sinocyclocheilus anshuiensis | reverse complement strand
GAGTTAAGTACAAAATTCGAATTTATTTTTTCAGCCATTTTGACAGCCCTAATGTTGATTATATAATTTTCAGTTTTTAAATATATTTAAATAATTAAATTTACATAAATTGTATTTAATTTATTATTTCAATTTACATTTAAATCTAAACTGCTTTTACACACATAAAGCATGGTTTTATCGCAGAGCACATTATGTAGAATGAATTTTATAAATATGCAAACACACATTCAGTACTTACCATATCTGTAGCTTTATCTTCTTTCCTTGCAATTCAACAGTTTTGATCTTAAAATCGATTCCTAAAAAGACAGAACAGAAAGACAGAAGTTGAAGAAAGACACTTAAAATAAACAGCATTCTGTGAGTTAAACAGAATATTCAATGAGAAAAAAAGTTGAATCACTGGAATTTTGTTCACTGGAAATTGATCGGATCCACCTATGCTTTCCATACTAGAATGGAGTCAGATCTGAATGTGAGTTTGCAGTGGATTGTAGGGGATCTACTCTTCTCCTGAGACGCTTTTTAGGAGGCTTTTTCATCTGGATGTTGAGGCTGAAGGTCAAGTCAAGACTAGGGCTGCACGATTAATCGAAATTAAATCACAAAGGCGATAAATCGCGATTAGGCAGAAGCTGCGATTGTCATGCGTATCTTTCAGTGAAGCACAGTTCTGTGATCAGCAGTAAATCTCCATCCGAAGGCCAGAGGGCGCTCTCACGCTGAAACTCCAAATACGCCCCGCAGAAGAAACCCTGGAAATCCCTATAGCGGTTGCATCGCGATTCGACAGAAGCTGCGATTGACGTGTCTCTTTCAGTGAAGCACAGTTCTGTGATCAGCAGTAAATCTCCATCCGAAGGCCAGAGGGCGCTCTCACGCTGAAACTCCAAATACGCCCCGCAGAAGAAACCCTGGAAATCCCTATAGCGGTTGCTGAATAAACAGAAGATTTAACTGCTTTCATTGATTCAACGTGACTAATAAACATACGACTACGGCAATATATTGGTTATCGGAGTTTGTTTTATTATAATAAAGTATATAATAATGTAATGTTAATCGACAGCCTTTATCACTGCTTAGAATACTATGAAATATGTTGCGTGCCTTATTCTGTGTAAGAAGCCACATCATCTCACAGAAGGATTTATTTCAAACACTCGACTGACGTTATGAAGTGAGTTTGGAGTAAAAACATGTTATTAAATGTGGTATTATTTTCACATTCTTTCAGATGGAGCAGCATTTACTACACAGAGCCGTAGTTCACTGAGAAGCTACGCAAACAGATTTCATAATCACAGAACGTTATCTTCGATTTCATTATCACGCGATTATATCGTCTGCGATTATGAACGTAATTTTACGTAACTTGTCAGTGAACTACAGCTCTGTGTAGTAAATGCTGCTCCATCTGAAAGCACGTGATGGAGATTTACTACTGATTACAGAACCGGCTTTACTGATGAGATGAGCATGACAATCGCATTCGATTAATCGTGCAGCCCTAAGTCAGACGGTCCAGAGCTTCTCCATATATCCCAAAGGCTACACTACTTTTCAAGCGGATTGTTATTTGCCATTATTGCTGTAATCTTTAGTACATTAACTAGCTTAAAATTATTCTGTTAACTACTGGTAACTTACTAGTAACTTGGTAAGCTTGCATTGTGTACAACCGTAGCCTACAACAATGACTAAATTATCACACTGCCTAAAAAGGAAAGTTGTTTCTGAGGCGGAACAAGTTATTACATTTGAAATATTACAAAGACAAACAATCTTTCTTGTTTGAAATAGCATACACTGATAAATCATACACAATAAGATCAGGAAACTGTATTAAGTGGGAAGGAGGGTCATTTTTATTTATTGTTGACTTCAAGGCCTGTTCACAATGTCGTCTTAAGCGACAAAACGACAAACGAGTAATTATTTTTTTGCATGCGGAATTTTCATTATTCACTGTAAAAGTGTGGGATGTGCAGGCATACATTAGTTTTCCTCTAAGGCTACTAGCGTAGGAGAAGCTTCTCCAAATGAGAAACAAACCTTAGCATTCACTGTGACACAGAAAAGTGTCAAGAAAACGCTACATTATCTATAGCAAAACCTGTATCAATTTGGCATTTCTACCAAGTTTTTTATTTTAAAAGCAAAAAAATAAACCACAAAACATGAGGCTTTGCAGAGACTCGGGCGGCTGAACGTAGCGTCACTGTTTGCTCATGTAGAGGATGAAGGGTAGAGAGATCTCTCACTTAGCAGCGTGTGTTGTTGAGACTAGCACGGACCAACACGGACAGGACAGGCAGAATGGAAAGGTTCATCTGAGAAACTGTTGAGAGTTTAATGGCCCAATGGCACAGTAAAAGCATTCAGACAGAAACTCACGCTGGAAAATGTCCTGAACTGATCGCTGGTTAGATACTGTGTTTGTCCTGCTGCACAACTTTATTAGTGATGTTTGCAGAGAGACTTGGACTAGTAAGTGATTCCGACAACACCCTAGCAACCATGAGCA
>NW_015544213.1:3129446-3137457 GCF_001515605.1 Sinocyclocheilus anshuiensis | reverse complement strand
AGCAATGTGCCAAAAAAAAAAAAAAAAACCTTAGCAACCACATAGTGACAGCCTAAAATTAGAAAAAACACCTAAAATGCTCAAAACACTTCAGCAATGGCAGAGTAACAACCTAAATCACTCAAAACACCTTAGTAACCACATAGTAACCTAAACCACTCAAAACACCTTAGAAACAGCAAAGTAACAACCTAAATCACTCCAAACACCTTAGCAACTACATAGTAATGACCTAAATCACTCAAAACACCTTAGCAACCACAGAGTAACAACCTAAATAACTCAAAACACCTTAGCAACCATAGTAATGGCCCAAAACTCCTCAGAAACACCTTAGAAACAGCAGAGTAACAACCTAAATCACTCAAAACACCTTAGCAACTGCATAGTAATGACCTAAATCACTCAAAACACCTTAGCAACCACATAGTAATGACCTAAATCACTCAAAACACCTTAACAACCACAGAGTAACGACCTAAATCACTCAAAACACCTTAGCTAGAGCATAGTAAGTTAACAAGCTAAACCACTCAAAACACTTTAGAAACACATAGTAATAACAACCTAAACTGCTCAAAGCAATTAAGAACAGCATAGTATGTTCTAACTAGGGGTGTAATGGTACACAAAAATGATGGAGGCTTAGAGGCTTCTTTTTTGAGGCTTAGTTTGGTATGTTTGGTACATCAATGGGAACATTTTTAAATTGCTTATTTCTTCCTTTTTTTTTATTAAACAGTAATTTACTGAACAAATTATGTCTCTGTCTTTAGATTTAAAAACAATTCTGCCAATGCTGCTGCAACACACACTTCATACTGCAGTTTATGGTGCTGTTGTATATTAGTAAAGAGATTTAAAGTGCTTCCACTTTTGGATGCAAAATATTTAGGCAAAATGTATATTTTACTCAGAATTATTGCACTCCATCTGTTATTAGTGTATGCGTGTGGTTCTTCACTTACTGTCAGGATGATCCTTTATGCAAAATGGAAATAGTAGCATGACTTTCTAACATTTACAGATAAAGATACAACTGTAAGATGCAAGTTATGCACTAAAAAAAACATGTCTCAAATGGATTAAGCAGCAAACGCATCTGACAGGAGAGCAAGCCGCTTTAAACCCTATGCTTATGAGTTACTCTGAAGCCCTTAATATAAAGCACATCTCATGTTCAGGACAACTTAAATCATGTAATATTCCCACAGCAGCTTATCACTGTCCTCCATTATTTTTCCGACATATTCATGGACATGCATGCCGAACCGAAAAACCCATACGGAAAATGTTTGTTGTGCATACGTGTACCATTACATCCCTAACTGCACAAAGACTGACCAACATATTTAGCAGTAATGCTAAGCAGAACTCCAACCACACACACACACACAGCTGCATTATGGGTGGGAGCCGCTTTATGAAATGATACCCAAATGAGCAGCCAAAGACTGTCTGTCACTCACACAATACACACAAGCCACCACAGAGACAGAACAGAGCTAGAAAGAGATACGAAGACTATAAAACGAGAAAACTCTGCTGATGTGGACGAACATGAGAATATAAAAACAGTGTGAAAGTTATAGCGGAGGACACACACTCATAGATTAACCTCTGGAAACATGTCAAAGGATTTTTGACTGGACCCTCACACTCACACACTGCAGTCGGCTATGTTGGGCTTTAAAAGCAGAAAGTTTGAGCCAAGCTAATGCCATGGCTTTAAAGGAACGGCTCACCAAATATGACAATTCTGTTATCTTTTACTTAACCGTCATGTCGTTACAAACCTGCATGACTGGAATGCAAAATAAGATATTTTGCTACTCCATTTCATACAATGAAGACTAAGGCTTTCATTTTTGGGCAAAGCAGTTAACAATAAAAGAGCAGCCTGGATATTCTGCCCAACATCAACAAAGGAAATTAATACTCTGGTTTAAAGTGACAAAAGGGTGAGTAAATGATTTCTGTATCAGTTTGAGAAGCCTGGATTTGGCCACTAAATGTGAGGCTGGTTTAAAACTTGGGTTATACTAGTTCAGAACACAAAGACCATGGAAGGGGTCCTGACAGGCAGCCAATCAGACCCCTTCCCATGAGCCTCTGCAGCTGTGGGGCCCCTCAAGTGTCCAGAATGAAGCTCCACCCAGCTGAGCCAAGATCCTGTCAATCAAAGAAAGAGAATGCACTAGTGCCAGACAGAAAGAGAAAATCAAGAAAATGCTCCATTAGTCTCTTTTTTATGCGTTTAGAAGTTTATAAGAGATTAAAGGGGTCATATGATGTTGCTAAAATAACATTATTTTGTGTATTTGGTGTAATGAAATTTGTTTATGCGGTTTAAGGTTCAAAAAACACATTATTTTCCACATACTGTACATTATTGTTTCTCTTCTATTACCCGCCTTTCTGAAACGCGTCGATTTTTACAAAGCTCATCGGTCTGAAAAGCGAGGTGTGCTGTGATTGGCCGGCTATCCAGTGGGTTGTGATTGGCCGAATACCTGCGTGTGACGGAAATGTTACCTCCCTTACCATACTATGATGCCATGTCCCGGCCAGAGCGACGAGACAAAAACAATAAAACACATTATAAACGAGGCATTTGTTGCATCCAGTGGGGACATAATTACGGATTATAATAACTTATACTGTCTTTTTACGCATTGCTTTGCATCGCGCCGTGTAAACATAACACCATGTCTGCATTTGTAATCGGAGAAATGACAAACAACAATTGCTTCACTACGCTGCTCAAAACTCGAGTTTGAATCATCAGTGGCAAATGCTTTAAATATGAAAACTTAGTCAGAACAGCCGGCATTGTAGTGTACTCTACCAGGATCAGGAAACAGTCCTCCATAAAATGTGCTGCACACATCTGAATATTTGGGTTGAACTGTTCTGGAACAGTGTTGTAAATACAACTTAACCACTGATTTCTAGTCGTGTCCTCTTTTGGAAGGCCAAACAAAGTAGTTTCGCTTTCACAACGAAACACACAGCGTCACACACAGCGGGTTAGAGTGAGGAACGGCCGGGGTGAAGATTTCGCCAGTGCTGTCCCGCGAACGTGAGGTCTGACTTTCCCGGAGAAGTGTAACCTCTCTCGGCGTCTGTTCTGTACAGTGAGCGGCAGAGAAGCAGTGCATTCAGTTGGCCGCACTGCAGTCGTGAAACCGGTATAATTGTGAAAAATACCGTGATATAAATTTTTGGTCATACCGCCCAGCACTAAGTCAACATGAAATGACATTCATGATCCATATTATTTCCGCAAAGTGACAGGACGTCGAACAAAATGGAAGGTGGGACTTTATTTTATCCATCAGGAATTGAATTTCACAGTCAAATGTTAAGGGCTACTTGCTTAATGAAACACATCTGTCACTGGTCGAAACTTAAGTGGCCTTGATGACATCATCAATAAAAGAATGTCGTTTCAGAGATGTAGCATTTTTTAGATTGCCAAGAAAAATAAATCTAGCCTACTATTTGGAACAACATTGAGAATAATAACATGAGTGCATAAAAAGTAGGCCTAAGTAGTCAATTTTGATTACATGTCGATTTTAAAAAAGAAACATTAAAATTTAAATAAAAGAACTGGATTAGAAGAGAAATTAATGTAAATCCAAACTCTCACTCATCTGATCACTTAAACCACTGTTTCCATGCTGACATAGTTCACAACTTCCACCTGAGCGCAACAGGAAGCCACAGGTGTGATGTGGTCACCTGACACTCCATGAGCAGTCATGTGACTCACAGTACAGAGATAAAAACACAGTCGTAAAGGTCACACACACACCCTTGTCTGTCCAGAAATCAGGTCAATATTTGTTTTCATTCCTAATCATGATAATTTCCAGGTTTTATCAGTCTGAAATAGGGATGTTCATTTTAACCAGTTAACCGTTAACTGACTGTGAAGAATTTTGACCGATTAATACAATCAGTTAAATGGTTTAAAAAGTCATTTATTTATTTATTTTTTAGTAATTTATCAAAATATTTAAAAAGGTTTGCTGCATGGTTGAAATACACTACGCGTATACAAAATAGCTTTTTTAAGATGAAAAAAACAAAACATAAGTCTAATAGGCCTAAGTCGCATTTTATTATTTCATTCAGAAATAGGCCTAATGCCTAGGGCTGCACGATTAGTCGGATGCGATTGTCATGCGCATTTTGATAGTAATGCCGGTTCTGTAATCAGCAGAAAATCATCATCACGTGCTTTCAGATGGAGCAGAATTTACTACACATAGCCGTAGTTCACTGACAAGTTATGCAAAAAAAAAATTTTAAAAATCGCAGATGATTTTATTGCGCGATTATGAAATCGTAGAAATCGTTCGCGATAATGACAGCTGTTTGCATAGCTTCTCAGTGAACTACGGCTCTGTCAGCTGCAGCGATAGGCATTTTCTGGGTTTCTTCTGCGAGGCATATTTGGAGTTTCAGCGCGAGAGCACCCTCTGGCCTTTGGATGGAGATTTACTGCTGATCATCGCGATCTCGATTCCATTTCGACTTATCGTGCAGCCCTACTAATGCCGACACAAAATGTTTACAAACATTATAATAAACACTGTAAATACAGCTAGGCTATTTTAGTTCCCCTGACTCCACAACAAATCCTTTCAATTAACAGTATTTAGAAAAGAACAAGAATTAAAAATATAAGAAAATATAGCAATATAAACGACAAGCCAAAACTAATTCATTTAGTCTAAAACGAAACTGAAACATACGCTGTGTCTCTCATTTGACACAAAATCAAATGTTTCCGTATTCACAAAGTATTTGAATGCCAAAATATTATTTATTATGTAGCCTACTTCACTCACGTTCCAATATCCACGTAAAACAAATTGTTTTGCATAACATCATGGCGGTATGGTGATAACGCTTAACGGCACAGATTTTACTGCATATTTAAACTGAGCAGTGTGTTTTTTCCATATGTTTAATGGACTATTTTATTATGATAATGAACAGGCTGCATTGTCAAGGCAGCAATGCTTAACTGTGTGAGAGCGTGCAGCGCCGGCGCAATCATTTGAATTTTTTCCTTCTAACAGTGGAATCAACTAGGCTACTCCTTTTAGTCATAAAGATAATCGGAATTGTAAAAGGTTTGCCTTTATTTGTGTACATTCACAATAAAAACAAATCTTTGTGCTTTTGTAAAATAAGCCTAAAGAAAAATAGGATGCCGCTTTCTAATGTTTGGTTTTCTTTCGTGCAGCACAAAAAAAAACTGAACCTCTGCATACTAGGCTACTTGTTGCACAGTTTTTCTTTCATTTTCTTAATTTATTATTTAAATAAAAATATATTTCTCGTATAGGCCTATTTATCATTATATATATAGGCCTATAGCCTAGCTTTACTATGTTTTTCTCCGCTGGAAGAAGCGCTGCAGGTGCGTGATGTGATGGCCATGTGAATCCTCATGTTCTGTTGTTTGCAGCTTTTTGCGCATGTAAAATTAATCCCCGGGAAACAAATGTTAGTATTTTTTAACGGGTCACAGACACGTATCCTTTCTAATTTAATTAAATTAGAATTTAAAATAATAATGTCGGTTAACGGTTAATAATCGGTTAACGAGCGTCGGTTGGGAAAAATAACCGTAATGAACATCCCTAGTCTGAAACATAATCAATGACGGCAACTTTATTCAACTTCCATATGCCATTAAAAACAAGCAGATTTTTAAACTATTTTATGCAACTAATACTCAATGAAGCACAGGATGTCAACAGTCATTTCAGAGACAGCACATATATATAACAAAAAGCTTTTTTCTTTGGAATAACATTAGCTGAGGAATCATTCACAATAACTTTGAAGAACCAGGAACATGCATTATGAAAAGTAAACTGGGTCAATTTTGATTTCTTTTTTACTTAATTTTTTAATACTTTTCTTTTTAGGGACAAGCCTGAACATGCATCACATAAATGTGTTCTAACATTAGTTACAACCCAACATACATATATAAACACAAACTATTAACAAAAATGATCAAAAACCAAACACAAACATATAACAAACAATACACAAAAGTAGAATATAAACAAAATAACCTAAAAAAAACATTTAATAATAATAATAATAATGACAATACGGAACAGTTAATGTAAAATAATAATAATACCTAATAATTTTATTTTGATTTATTGTCAACTTGAATACACCTTCAACCACCAAAGATCTACAAATGTCTGACATTTCTTCTTGAAAATCAGACAAAATGTCAACGGAAGAGCATTTAGGATCAGTTCTTTAAGATAAACAGACAGGGCCGGCTGTGTCTAAATTTGCCCCATGAACTGGCGTAGCACTGAGATCTCCAGTTACCCCTAGAGAAATGACCCTGCCGTACGTAAAGCGAGTTCAAGAACATCTGTTAAAGGACATCTACCCACACCGTTCTCAGTGAATATGTTCATGCAGTTCCTGTGATCTAACAGGTACGGCATGCTTCTCATTTTAACCCACTGAATTTACCTTCCAGGCATCTGAAGACAAAGAAAGAGTGAGGAGAGGAAATACATATTATATTGCAACAATGGCATCCAAACATCTGCATCAATCCGAACAAACGGTTTATCGTGCATTTACATGCACGCTGATGTATGTCAGGTGACAAATGATTAGAGGGTCAAATAAACCGGTAACTAAAGAAAACAACTATTAACTTTACATTCAGATAGATTACTTTCAATTTAAATGTGGTCTATTTAGGATTCTCGTCTCCTTGCAAAAAGTACCATGGTATTACTGTGGATTCTAGACACCGTCTACTCAAAAAGTACCTTGGAAAAACCCTGGCATAACAATATAGCACTTACTCAGGCCACTGGTACAATGGCATCTCCAAAGTACTTTTTTATAGAAGGGTGGCGAGATTGTTTGCAACTCTCACACCTGGCCATAACCCAAAATATACACACACTCAGACCATGAAAATCCAATTTCAAATGTGCCTTTCCCATGATATCATACAGAAAGCACCCACGCGGTGGTGAAATGACAGGTTTAGCATAGAGAACAGCTAGGAAAGCACTCTATTGGCATGAGCCGACTCGCGCATGCGCAGTAGCGCAGCCGATGACGCCACAGTAATGAATTGTTTATGCTTTTTTTTTTTTTTTAAATAACTTTAAAAAAATAACTCGCTGCTTAAAGGCACCAGTGATACAGTAAAGATGCTTTGTTCCAGTCTGTTAACAGGTTTAACCCTTAGAGTGATGGATTTTGGGGTTACTGCAAGTACCAGGCCGCTTGAACCTTAAACGTTTAACTTAACCTAAACCATAAACAATGTATCGATTATCTCAGCTGGACAAAGTAGTAATTACATATTAAACGCTGACAAAGTCATTACTTTGACTCATCTGGCATCAAAATATTATTAGTCAGTCAACCCGCATGTTAACGCAAAACTTTAGCCGAATAACCTCAACATCTACAATAACACTGATCCAAATATACAGATGAACAGAACGGACGCCAATTATTAGACAACCAAAACAACCTTCGGAACTCTGGAATATGATTCTGAATCAACCGATTTCAGGTGATTCACTCAGCTGATATGAATCAGTTAGCCGGTTAGCATGCTAAAGCCCAGAATCAAGGCCTAGTCAGCATATACTCACACATTTAACAGCATTTCTCACGTAAAACAATGAATAAAACCCTCGGAGCGGGTAGATTCGGGTGTGATACTCACCTATAGTGGAGATGAAGGTGGTGTTAAAGGCGTCGTCTGAAAATCGAAACAGCACGCAGGTCTTTCCCACCCCAGAATCACCAATCAAGAGCAGCTTAAAGAGCAGATCATAGGTCTTCTTCGCCATCTGAGCTCTTTATAAACACACACTGAAGAGAAACGGATAGAGACTGAGTGTGTGTTAAAGGGAAAGTGTGTGTGTGTGTGTGTGTGTGTGTGTGTGTGTGTTATCAGAAAACACACACCGGACAG
>NW_015544213.1:3123050-3129396 GCF_001515605.1 Sinocyclocheilus anshuiensis | reverse complement strand
ATAGTTTGCATATTAATGTGTTCTTGGGGCAAACCATAATGAAAAAAGAAGTGGTATAATGGGAGTAATAACTTGGCAACATTTTCATAAGAATATCTCATATTTCATAGGAATATTGTTATAATTTATTTCCCTATTGACTTATTGTGTTTCCCCTGGATAGAGACTGAGTGTGTGTTAAAGGGAAAGTGTGTGTGTGTGTGTGTGTGTGTGTGTGTGTGTGTTATCCGAAAACACACACCGGACAGTCTCTTCGCAGCTGAATTGTTTTGATTTCCTCTGTAGACTATTTTTTTAAACTCCGAAGGCAATATATAAGATGTATGTTTCCTCTGAAAAGTGTAGTGTTTGGTGTTTTTAATGTCTCTGTCTTTCTTTCTATCACACTGTCGGGACAAAATGGCTCCTCCGCCCGACTCTCTTTCTTCAAACTACACCAGCGATCTGATTCAAATTAAGGATATTCCGCTTCATCCCAGCAACGCCGAACCGCACAGATCTCGCTTGACAGCTGAACCGACAGTCTGTACCGGGTCCGTTTGAGGAGTTTAGAAGAGGACAAACACAGAGACGACCGACCAACCGCCGTCGCCTTCGAATAGAGCCACCACGGCGACACCCTAGATTTCAGAGCCACGCCTCTCTTCCCGCCCCTACGTCAGCACCTGGCTTTGCGATTGGCCGAACGCGCCGTTTTTCAAACCTATCTCGGACGCTGATTGGACAGAGTGCCAACCGTCCGCAGACATGAGGGCATCATTGACGGAGTTTATCGGGGAGGGTGAACGCAGCTGGTGCAGCCCAGAGCCTGGCCTACGACACCTTACAGTCGGTTTCCGTCAGCCCGGAGCAGCAAGAGGTCCTCGCTGCTGGGTGTGATTGGGTCACCGTGACGAATCCAGAAGTTAAGTCAAACCCCGTGATATCAGTCCGGGCGTGGCACTTTTAGAACATTTCCATATCCTCCTGAGAACTAAAAAAAAAGTTTTGTGAATTTTGTTGTTTTTTAGGTCATTACATTGGTTGGAGCGTAAGAAAAAAATGGAGAAAACATTTTTGAAAAAATATATTTTATGCATATTTCATTCTATGTCCTTTGTAGTGGACGCCAGGACTAAGTTATTCAAAAAAAAAAAAAAAGATATGAAATGGCATGAATAGGCAAAAGCAATGTTTTATTTATTTTTTTCATTCACCAATCAGTTTTTCAGTTTCAGGCTATTTTTAATCAAACTTTGTACAAAGATAATTCTCAACTATGTTATGAAAGATATAACAGAATGATTTGATAGGCTACTGTTGTACTTTATGGAATATGTGCATAAAAATTGATATTACCATTCTATACAATGTATACATTGCATATAATTTGCATATTACACTCTAAAAAATGCTGGGTTAAATACAACCATTATGCCTTTTTGTTATATATATAACAAAAATTCATATTCTGACTTGAAACCCCATAACATTTTTCTGAGATGTTTATTTACGACAAACAATTTGAAAATTAGCCAGATTTAAATAATAATTACAAAACATTATCATATTTCCCTAAGAGTGCTAAATTGGATCATTCTGTCAATATCAGTCATATTTAAAGACCAAGGAGTGGGAGTGCTCATGATCAAACCTCCAAACATTTTATATCTCTAAAAAAGTGCTCTTTACAGGACATCCAGACTTAAAACTGTGGCATGTATGGTCTCACTAAAATAATAATGTCCTCTACAGAGGACAAAAGTCTATGCCTGGGTCCTAGGAGGATATGACAGCGCGAAAGTTATCCACTGACAATAATACTGAAATGTGGTACTGTTTTAATACCATAGTACTGTCATGGTATTTGTGCACATATGAAATGATCATGCACTTACAAAAACATCCTGATTTTACCATGTTCTTTGCTCATTTAACATGTTTTTTTTTGTGTACTGTGCAGTAAAAATGCAACAGAAGAACATTTTGGGTTCCGAGAACCTTTCTGCAAACAGTTCAGTTTTGCTCAGTTGCTTTGGCTCAGTAAAGTAATAATAATTTATAATTAGTTGTTTTTACACCAGTAAACTTGTGAAACAAAAAAGCACAGACAAAAAACAAAAAAAATGAAATTTGTGTAATACAAGCATTTCTATTGGTTGACCACCATGGTAAAAAAGAAAAAACATTTTTATCAGTATGGCTCACATTGAAAAAAAAATCATTTTGGTGGTATTGGTCAATTTACTGACAATAAGTAGTTTTTGAAGCATGAATGAAACTTTTTGGTTGAGTTGCAACATTTTGCAGACATACACTAGAGTTGTGATGAGAAAGAACCTTTTCTTAGTGTGAAAGAATGTTAATAATTAATAATCTGAAAAACCTTTTTCCACTATAAAGAACTTTTTGTGCATTGGAAAGATTCGATGGATGGTAAAGGTTCTTATACGGAACTATCAATGTGAATAAAGAGTGAAAAGTATATGCCATGATATTACCAGCTGTATCCCAAATGAAGAGAATAAATCAAAATGACCCATTTAAACCATTTCCAAACTATGGACAGACCACAAACTGTAAGAATCATCTCATTTTCTTGTTGGAATGAGTCCTGATCTCAAGTCCTGTGAGGTTTGAAGAATTCAGCTATTGTTTGTAAGTCATTGGGCAACATTTTTCCTAATGCAGCTGTAAACATGCAGAAACCTGCTGTGACTCAGACAAGCATGGCTCAGAGCTGCTGGAGGTTTTATTCCTTTATTATCTGTCAGTGAGTCACTCCTGGAGCTCCATTTTCCTGTTTCCAAACCTTGCCGCTCGACGCCACATGAATCTGGAATATTAGAGGAATTTCTTTGTGTTCAAATATTTCTGTTTCTATTTCATTGTGTAATCATTCTTCTCACTAAAAGCCATGTGTGAGGGGAAAAAAATACAAATAAAATGTAGTTCTTCCAGTTTCTCAGTCTCAGGGTTCTTCATATTTTGACTGTGTTTTAAGCTGTCCGACAAATTAGTTAACACACACACACAGTCAGCAGAGGCATAGCTGAGGGTTGTAAATGAATCTGCTGCTATGTGAGTCACAGTGGAGTTAAACATCTGGTTCTGTTAAATCCACCGGATGTCATTCACAGTGTTAGGGAAAGTTACTTTTAAAAGTAATGCATTACAATACTGCGTTACTCCCTAAAAAAGTAACTAATTACATTACTTAGTTACTTTGTATGGAAAGTAATGTGTTATATTACTTTTGCGTTACTTTCACGTTACTTTTTAAATATGAACAGGGCTTGATTATTTTTAATATAAGAAGTTCTATTTATAGCTACTGTAAAAGCCCTTTCACACCAAAAAGTGTAATGAATAAACCTCAGGCTGAAGGAAAAGTAAATTCATGTCTGTACAGTAGAACGCAGGAGAAGAAACACTTTTCAGCAATAAAAAAAAGCAATGAAGCACAATTGATAGTTTATCTAAAGTCATTTTTGCTTATTAGTATGGTTGAACTGGATCCTCAAAGGTCAGCAGCAAAGACATTGGTTAATAAAATGGGATTAGATACATTTGTGTTATTTAACATATTTGATTATTGCACGTTTGCGTCATATTCAGAGTTTGCATTTCACTGTTTTAATTCATTTTGATGAATACTAAATCTGTTTTTTGTGAGTGGGATGAATTAATGCACATTCACATTTAGTCTAGAACTACAGTAACATCATGTTCACACAGCGCACACAACTCCTCTGCACTTCCGATTTCTCCCAATATGGGGACAGGAGACTTGTCAGTCAATAAATGGGAAAACAAAGTAACTGGCGTTACTTTTTTGAAAAAGTAACTCAGATATTTTCTTGTAAATTAAAAAAGTAATGCGTTACTTTACTAGTTACTTTAAAAAAAGTAATCTGATTACGTAACTCGCATTACTTGTAATGCGTTACCCCCAACACTAGTCATTCAGAGTTTGAGTCACAGCATTCAAAAGCTGTTTCTGTGTAAATGGCAAAAATCATTTAACGTGTCTTTGACACAATTAATTAATTTGATTTAAACTGCCA
The DNA here is from genome assembly GCF_001515605.1 of Sinocyclocheilus anshuiensis. Lineage (NCBI taxonomy): Eukaryota > Metazoa > Chordata > Actinopteri > Cypriniformes > Cyprinidae > Sinocyclocheilus > Sinocyclocheilus anshuiensis. The sequence goes on along the minus strand of NW_015544213.1, from coordinate 3,125,350 downwards.
TTTACACTTCATTTAACCATGCAGATAATATTAATATTATCTACCTAATGTGTGAGACTTCCGGTGTTATTCGCTTCCAGTTATTTTACTTGTCCAAAAAACAGTCAAACTGGTATTTGTTATCATATAATTTTAAAGTATTATTGTAATCATAAAAACGCTGGTTTGTAGCGCAAATAGTTTTACTGTTTACTGCACATTGTTATTCTTCAAGCTATTTACCTGTAGCAGTTAATGAAACGGAAGTCTCGCACATTCATAGACAATAGCTTACTTCTGCGTTGAAAAATATGATTTTATATAATATATTTATAATATATAATATTTGCAGATTCTTTTTCTATTACATTTGTTTGTATAAGCACTTTTCACAATGCATATTGTTCCATATTGTGTAAACAGAGTGCCTTATAAACACTGCAGTTACACAGCATATTGGTTGAATACATACAGTGTTATTGCTAAACGTTTCAAGCTAAAAAAAAAAAGCTGAATATCATATATCAAGAATTTTTACTCTTATTGCTAAGTGTATCATCTTGAGAGGAAGCATCTGTAGCTGACAGCCGTCATTAGAGGCCTCACTATCAGCTAATTGTTCATTTCAGGGTGGATTGATTTCATCCAAGATGTTTCACTAAGTGCTTTGGCTTCCCTCTTGATAGATTACATGCACAAACCTCCTTCCCTCATTTGAAACCCAAGAGCTAGTCTGGTCATATTCTAGTGTCAAGCGCACTAGTTGTCTAAGCATCCTATGGGTCCTTAAAGGGATTATATGTAGCCAGGGATGAGACTCTAGATTAATAATTTATAATGGCCACTAGTGGCCGAAAATGAAACTGTATTTATTACAAATCCACTAGATGGCACCAATGATGTACAATTAACCCCAAAGCACAACAAGAAATCTCATTTTAATTAGCCTACTGCACACATAATTTAAGAAATAGACAACCTGTGCTCAATTAAAAAAAACTTGACTAATATACATAAAATGTTATAATAATGAAAACGTATATTCCTAGTATATTTACAGTTGTAGTCAAAGTCGGTTTTATTGTTATTTTATCTTCACAAGGAAAAATATTATCAGGGCTATTGCACTACATTATAGTAGGCCTAGTGTTCAGTCTTGAATATTTGGCTATATCTTTGGGCTTTCACCTTTTTCATCAGTGTTTGCACATTTTAGGCATAAAAAGCTATAGTAAGCAGATATGATGGGCAGAAAAATATATGCAGATACAAAAAAAGGTGCGTGCTAGGTTATGAATATATGAAAAATTAACTGAATGAAATGAGCAATAACACAAATATTTGTTTTAAAGTAAATTACATTATCAAAAATATTATGGTTTTAATGTTTTTTTATTTCATCTTTTTGTAGCCTATATTGCAATAATTTGCATTTTTATCAAACACTGATCTGATCTGATCCATATTTAATCTAATTGAATCAGCATTAAACCATTTAACTTCAAATCCCAAACACCTCTGGGGCCTTTCCGCAATGATCGCACTGAAGGAAAGTGTATGTGTGTGTGTGTGTGTATGTTTCTATACTGGTGGGGACTTAAACCTGAATACACACCAACTCATGGGGACTTGTGTCACCGTGGGGACCTAAATTGAGGTCACCATGAGTACAGAAGCTTATAAATCATACAGAATGAGATTTTTTAGATTGTAAAAATGCACAAAGTTTTCTGTGAGGGGTAGGTTTAGGTGTATGGTTGGTGTAGGGCGATAGAAAATACAGTTTGTACAGTATAAAAACCATTACGCCTATGAGGAGTCCCCACAAGGATAGTGAACCAGACTGTGTGTGTTACAGTGTTGCCATGTTTGCCCTTTTTAAACGATTTTTCCCTTGATTTTCATAAAGTGGTTTATAAATATGAGTAGTTGCTATTTTCTAGACATATAAACTTTTTTTTTCTAATAGTTTAAAATTATTTAAGGAATATTATGTGTATAAGATACAGAAACTATTATAATGCATGGCATCATTTTGTTCTAAAAATGTAATTAAATTTTAACAAATTTTTCTTTGTTCACTGGGTCTATTATTTTATTAAATAGCCTATAGGTATCTGTTTAATAACCATGCTAATTTCTCTTAGCAAATAGACATTTTTCAAATTTTAAGTAAAGAACTGAGATATGAAATTACTGTAATTGCCTAGCAGAGCCATAATTGCTTAAAAATCCCCATCTGTATTTCAGACTGCTTGTTTCTCTAGCCAGATCTGGCAACCCTGATGTGTGTGTGTGTGTGTGTGTGTGTGTGTGTGTGT
>NW_015544213.1:3107195-3121252 GCF_001515605.1 Sinocyclocheilus anshuiensis | reverse complement strand
TGTGTGTGTGTGTGGGTTTTTGGGCAGGGCTGCAGTGAAGCGCAGCTGATGTGTGTGATTCTCTGTCAGACGGATCTTCTTGTGTTTCGGTGGAAATCGGTGAGATATTCTGAGCTTATGATTTCAGCCATATGTGTTCATGACGGAGCCGCCTTTATCTTTTATTCATTTGTGGAGACCGCAGAGATTTGCACCGGGACTGACAGTATGCGCTCGGTAACCGGGTGATGCTGATGCTGACATCTTCCATCATCCATCTGCTTTAACGGGAATACTGCGCTCGTTCATTATCCATTCATCTCGTAGACGGATTCAACATGTCCATGAAAGCCAAAAACGGCGAGGCGGTGAAGGTGGTGGTTCGGTGTCGCCCGCTCAACCGTAAAGAGGAATCGATGGGGTATGAGCATATCGTGCAGATGGATGTGAAACTGGGCCAGGTGGCCCTGCGGAACCCCAAGGCGGGTCCGGGAGAGCTGCTCAAGACCTTCACGTTCGATGCAGTTTACGACGCTTGTTCCAAACAGAGCGACCTGTACGACGAGACGGTCCGGCCGCTCATCGACTCGGTTCTGCGCGGCTTCAACGGCACCATCTTCGCGTACGGACAGACGGGAACCGGGAAGACGTACACCATGCAAGGCCAGTGGCTGGACGCCGAGCGCCGCGGCATCATCCCGAACTCGTTCGAGCACATCTTCACGCACATCTCGCGCTCTCAGAACCAGCAGTACCTGGTCCGGGCCTCTTATTTGGAGATCTACCAGGAGGAGGTTCGTGACCTGCTCACCAAAGACCACAGCAAGAAGCTGGAGCTGAAGGAGAGCGCCGACTCGGGGGTCTACATCAAAGATCTGTCCTCCTTCGTCACCAAGAACGTGAAGGAGATCGAGCACGTGATGAACGTGGGGAATCAGACCAGATCGGTGGGCTTCACCAACATGAACGAGCACAGCTCGAGGTCACACGCCATCTTCATCATCACGGTAGAGTGCAGCCAGCTTGGGCCAGACGGACAGAACCACATCCTCGTCGGCAAACTCAACCTGGTTGACCTGGCGGGCAGCGAGCGACAGACCAAGACTGGCGTCCAGGGAGAACGTCTGAAGGAGGCCACCAAGATCAACCTGTCCCTCTCCGCTCTGGGAAATGTAATCTCTGCCTTGGTGGACGGGCGAAGTTCTCACGTCCCCTACCGTGACTCTAAACTCACGCGGTTGCTGCAGGACTCATTGGGTGGGAACGCCAAGACCATCATGATGGCCACGTTGGGACCGGCCTCCTACAATTACGAGGAGACCCTGACCACCCTGCGTTACGCCAACCGCGCCAAGAACATCAAGAACAAGCCTCGTGTCAACGAAGACCCCAAAGACGCCCTCCTGAGGGAGTTCCAGGAGGAGATCGCCCGGCTGAAAGCGCAGCTGGATAAACGCGGCATGCTCACCAAGAGGAAGAGGAGGAGCAGGAGCCTGAGGAAGACCGGAGAAGGAGGAGAGGAAGAGGTAGAGGAGGAGGATGTTGAAGATGATGATGAAGAAAGCGTGGAGAAGGAGGCGCAGGAGTACATGAAGGAGCAGCAGGAGAAGCTGGAGAGAGAGAAGGAGGCCATCAGAGATGATCATTCTCTGGTGGCGGAGGAGAAACAGAGACTCCTGGAAGAGAAAGAGAGGATGATGAGACATCTGACGAAGGAGCAGGAGGCCACAGAACTCCTCACAGCCAAGTTTAAGGTGAGTATGCTTGAAGATTGTGCGAGTTAAGATTGTGTGTGCATATACACTATTTTTAAACCATAACACCTATACTATTTTTATAAACTATTGTAATGTACAAAACTATTTTTTTATAATTTTTTTATAATAAACATTAACTGAAATAAAATAAAATATAAAAAATATTTTACATTTAATTTATTATTTAATTTACTTATTAAATTATTAAAACGTATTTAATTTCAGCTAGTTTCCAAAGCAATATTTCTCAGTTATTTCAAGTTTACTAAAATAACTAAAACTAAATAAACTCAAACTTAATTTAAAAAAGACATTCAAAAACAAAACAAAAACTAATAAAAATGACAACAGAAAATATAAATACAATTAAATTAAATCAGAAAATATAAAAATATGATAGATAAAGCTTAATAAAACTAAAAACTAAATCTTAACCTTAATAAAAACATATAGACATATTTCATAAAACTATAAAAAATGACAAAAACAAAATTACTAAAATTTTAACTAAACTGAAAATATTAACAAAACATCAACAATACTAAAATAACAGTGTTTTCTGAAATAGTCATGTGATCTGATGCATCTTGTGATGACCTAATGCATGACATCATGTTTTCACGTGTGCTTGTGCATTATTCTGAGTGTATGTGACAGCAAAGCAGGCTGCTAGAGATAGTTCAGCTTCTTCAACTCTTCATTCTCATATGAGAGGTGTTTGCTGTAGTTCTGGCCTGATGCAGGATGAGAGAGGGGCTTCAGATTTATAAATAACCCTGATTATTGGTGGGTCATTTCCTGACAGGTGATGATTCATCACGACCTCATCCTGTTCCCTGGGCTGTGAGCCAATCACATCACTCGATCTCAAACAATAACAGCAGCACAGGAAGCACATCATTGCATGTCTGATTACAAACACAACGGCTGTGTTCACAATCACATACTGGCTTGCTACTCACTGTATACTGCCCCACACACACACACACACACACACACACACACACACACACACACATATATATATATATAAAATTATACAAAATATATTAAAATAAAATTATTAAAATATAAAAAATAAAATTCAATATATTTAAATACATTTGTTTTATATATATATTTTTTTTTTTTTTTTTTTTTTTTCAGTGAATATCTACGAAAATGTACAGTAATAACAGAGTGTCTAGGAATATTATGCATACAGAATATTTGCATACTATACGTGCTGCACATATAGTATTAGTAGTATGGTGTCGTTCCATACTTTGCTCATGACTCAGTTTTTGTCCCAGTTTCATTGTGTTGCTGGAGTGAGTCCCAGCGCTCATGTGCCTGTTTTACCTGTGCAACAGACTAAACCACTTCACACACTTTTAGCCTTTAATGTCTGTTTACACAACTGTTTTCTAGTTTAATTGTACTGGCATTTACAGAAAGGATGTGGGGGCGAGACAGACAGACAGACAGGAAGAAACAATTATATAGTGTCTTTTGGATTTGTTTGTGTGTGTGACTGTATTTGGAGTAGCATAGTATAATATTGTATAATACTAGTATAATCATACTGTTTTTACAATGTGTTGCATGTATACCAGTGTAGTTATTGTTAACAAAAACCAAAACTATTAAAACCCATTTTATTAATTCAATAAACTTGAAATAAAATAGAATATAAATACTGGATGGAAAAACTAAACTGTTGCTTTGGCAGCTAACTTAAGTAAATGATCTGAAGTACTAAAATTACTGAAATAAGAACAAGTTAAAGCTAAATATAAATACTAATAAAAATGACAAAAGCACATAAAATTACTAAAACTTAAATTAAAACTCATTTTAAAATGAAAATATAAAAATAAAAACTAACTCAAAATATTATTAAATGCTATAACATTATGTAAACAACACTGAAATAAAAGATTAATATTGTATATTTGTATACATACAATCTCTAAATAATTTAAAGTACTAAAATTAATCAAACAAAAGCTTAAAATTAATTAAAGCTAAAAAAAAAAATTATGAGCATATAACGCAACTACTAAAAGTTGTATTAAAACTAATATTAAAATGAAAACTGAAAATATAAAACTACAAACTAATTCAACATATTAGTAAATACTACAAAATTACAGAAATGACAGATTTATACTGTATTTTTGTATTCATGGAATCCCCAGATTATGAATTAAAAATGCAAAACAGCCATTTTGTAACCATTATAACTGAACGCCACTTGCTGAATTAAACATTCATCATAATTGTTTCACAATATTGTTATATAATGTATGTTAGTGTTCAATTCCAAATGTAGCCTGTACGTGCTGACAGTAAACTCAGTCATTGGCCTTCTTCCAGCATGCTTTGCTTAAATATTGATGTGTCAGTGTCTATGTGCAGGTGGGCGGAGCTTGTGTTCGGAGCTCCTGGCCAATGAATTCCTTAGCAGTGTGACTAGATAATGAGCCAGACTGGTCCTGAGCTCTGTTGCCATGGTGATGGGAATGTGGGGGATCTGGATGGAAAGGTCTCTGTTAAACGAGAGCATCCTTGCTGCTGTGTGTGTGTGTGTGTGTGTGTGTGTGTGTGTGTGTGTGAGTTTGATGACGGAGCGTCCTGCTGACGCTTCCCCAGAGGCCCGCATCTATTTTAAACCATCTCTCTGTTTCTCTCTCTCTCTGTTCTGTATCTCTTTTCCATCACTACTGTCACAGTATACTGTATACCATAAAAAAGCAGTCAAAATATTACTCAAACCTCAGGACGTGAGTGTGTAAAGCGTTTAGAAATATTTTATTTACATTTTTTATATAGTTCTATGTTTTATATATAATTACTAACATTACTACTTTGGTACCAATAAAAATGAAATTAAATAGAAATAATAATAATAAGCTAAAAAATATGACTAAGAATAAAATATAAAATAAAAATATAAAAAACAGCTAATTCAAAATATGAATGACTTAATTTTGAGACCTGAGTGTGTAAAGGGTTTTGTACCATTTTATTTAAATTTCTTTTTTTGTTAAATAAATGTATTATATTTTAATTGTTGATTATTAAACTAGAAATAAAAAGTAAATAAACGTTAAATTGTAGTATTTAAAATAAAATTTAAAAATGACAAAAGCACATAAAATGACTAAAACTAAAATTATATATATATATATAAAGCTAATTCAAAATATGAGTTTTGTCCGAGTGTCTAAAGGGTTTAGCACCATTCTATTTAATTTAGCACCACATTTCTTTTTTATTTCTTTTTTATTTTTATTTATTTATTTGTGAATTAAATGTATTATGTTTTAATTGTTTTGGTACCGACATTACTAAAACTAAAAGTTAAATAGAAATGTTTAAAACAAAACAATAAAAAAAGACAAAACGCAAATAACAAAATATAAATATAAATATAATGAAATATTAAAAAAGCTCATTCAACACATTAATTACTGACATTTTATTATATTTTTTTTATATAATATAATTTAATATATTTGAATTGTTTTTGTTGGAAAGAAAAAATTGTAGCAGGCCACATTAAACTGTATTAGGACCAGTTAGGTGCATTGGGCCGAATGTTACATCACCTAATTAATATTCATAACCATGATGATAAGGTTATAATACATATATATATATATATAGTTTAACTGCTTTGTTTTTTTCTATTTGAATTGTTTCTGTTGGTCACATTGCAAGGTAAAACTGCTTTAAGACCAGTTACGTCACCTAATTGATATTCATGACCATGCTGATAAGGTTTGTACTTGTCTCCGCCCTTTTGCTTGGCTGTACATTAACCCTGAGAAGGTTTTGGGTTCATCCCATGGGACAAAAAGCCCTTTCTCTCCATCTTTCCATATCTCTGCGTTATCTCTCCTCCCATTCCATCCGTTCCAGTCCCGTGATCACAGAGAGAGATGGATTGTGTGTAAATCAGAGGGACGTGTGGTGTGAAGTCTGATGGGTTCTGACAGGGTGTTTTGGATGTTATGAGCTGGTCTGACGGGCCGTGCGGGTCAGCTGTAGTTCTGGGCTGAAGCTTTGTTCTTGTTTCTGTTGTGGCCCTTTGACAATAATCTTTGTGTGTCGCTAAAGCCACGAGCTGCTGCCGTCCACAAAGAGAGCTCTGTGTGTCGAGTGGGGGAGGAGATTCACAGAGCTGATTTTCATCATGCCTTCAGTTCCAAAAGGTCGCTGACATTCACAGCTATTTGTAGCGAGAAAGAAACCAGAAGTCGTCCATTTTCAATGAGAGTTTGTGATTTCAGGCTACTCGAGTGACAGCAATCCTTTGCGATGCGCCAAAATTAAGCTGTTTTCTATTTGTGTAGCATCGCACTGGGAAGCCCCGCCCACAACGAAATCTAATTGGTTCAAATTTCCACTGCACTTTAATTGAAAATATTTTTTTATATTATACTCTACTGTTCAGAATTTTGGGGTCGGTAAAGTTTGTTTATCAAAAACAATTATTACTTTTAATTATATTTTTAATTGTTTTGGTACCAACATTACTAAAACAAAAAAAACAAAATACAAATATTTAAAAAAACAAAAAGTGAAACAAATGACCAGCACATAACAAAAAGAGCTAAATTTAAAATGAAAACTATATATACTGTATGTATGGCCAGGCATAAGCACAGTTTCTTCCCTCAGGCAAACTAAAACAAAAAAAAAATGACAAAAGCACATAACAAAATGCCTAAACATTTTGAACAGTAGTGTATATAAAAAGAAAAATGAAATGTCTATAGCTTTATTTAAAAGCAGCTGAACTATCCTAATGAGTGTGACCTCTACATGTGATCTGCTGCTGATGCTGATGGTTTCTTGTGGTTGCTAGGCAATGGAGAGCAAGCTGCTGGTTGGTGGGAAGAACATTATTGATCACACTAATGAGCAACAGAAGATGCTTGAACAGAAAAGACATGAGATTGCAGAACAGGTAACACACACTGTTTTAATGTTTGCAATTACTAGTGACACAAAAAAACACACACTTCACCTTCAGCATCCATATGGCATTCTGTGCTGCTCGTGTACAACACGTAACTGAGTGTGTGAATCTGTGTGTGTTTGCAGACACGCAGAGAGAGAGAAATACAGCAGCAAATGTTGGCTCAGGATGAGGAAACACTAGAACTCAGAGAAACATTCTCCTCACTGCAACAAGAAGTGGAAGCAAAGACCAAGAAACTCAAAAAGGTGAGATACACACAGACACACACACACACACACACCTGAAGAGAGGTGAACCGTGGCGATGGCATCACATTCAGAGGTTGCTAATGAAGAGAACATCCCTGTTTTGAGACCAGTGGTTCCCAATATTAAGTAATTATATATATGTATTGTATATGGGGTCAGTAATATGTTTATTTTAGTATCAGATAGTATGAGATACTATTATAGTTTTATTATTTTATTTATTTTTATTATTTTGACTTAGGTTTTATTTTTATATTTGTAAATTTTAGTTTTAGTAAATTTGTTGTGTATTTTTGTAATTTTTATAATTTTTTTTGTAAATATGTCTATATAGTTTTTTTTATTAATTTTAAGTCAGTTTTACTTTCAATTATTTTAGTACATCAAGATAAATTAGATAAAAATAGGAAATGTTGCCCTGGCAACTAGCTGAAATTAAATAAGTGTTTTTTATATTTTATTTTGTTTCTGTTAAAGTTTATTTTATTTCAAGTAACAAAAATAGTTGTATGCTTTTAGTTTTAGTTAACTTTAATAAACCTGTTTTAAAAATAATAATAATATTATTCTGTAAGGATGCAAAAGTGACAGTAAAGACATTTATAATGCTATAAAAGAGCTCGGTTTCAAATAAATGCTGTTCTGAAACATTCTCCTCACTGCAACAAGAAGTGGAAGCAAAGACCAAGAAACTCAAAAAGGTGAGATACACACAGACACACACACACACACACACCTGAAGAGAGGTGAACCGTGGCGATGGCATCACATTCAGAGGTTGCTAATGAAGAGAACATCCCTGTTTTGAGACCAGTGGTTCCCAATATTAAGTAATTCTGAAACTTTGTCTCTTCTGATAATTTTTTCTTTTTATTTGGAACTTGATGGATGCAAAGCAAAGATTAATGACAAATGAATGTCCCATATTGTATTTTCACAATCCACCATGTTGATTTATTGCTTACACGTAAAAAATCTAATCTAAACTGGTTTTCCTCACAAATAAATTGCAAAAGTGACAGTAAAGACATTTATAATGCTATAAAAGAGCTCGGTTTCAAATAAATGCTGTTCTTTTGAACTTTCTATTCATCAAAAAATCCTGAAAATAAAGTATCATGGTTTCCACAAAAATATGAAGCGGAACAACTGTTTTCAACATTGATAATAAAAATAACATTTTCTTGAGCAGCAAATCATCATATTAGAATGGTTTCTGAAGGATCATGTGACACTGAAGACTGGAGTAATGATGCTGAAAATTCAGCTTTGCATCACAGGAATAAATTACATTTTACAATATATTCACATAGAAAACAGTTATTTTAATTTGTAATAATATTTCTATAATAATACAAATTTTACTGTATTGTTGATCAAATAAATGTAGCCTTGGTGAGCAGAAGAGACTTCTTTCAGAAACATTAAATCTTACCAACATCAAACCTCAGACTCATTTGAATGAGACTTTAACAACCACTAAATAGACTGATAATCTATATAAATGTAACAGCTCTGAGTTCCCTGACTCCTGTTCCTCTTGCTCCCCCTTAATTCTGGGCCTTTGACATTTGACCCCTGGATCACCCCTGCCCCCACTCCCTGTGAAAATAAAACACCTTTTATCAGTACAAGAAGGTTAGTTTGTTTTACACTTGCTCGGTCTCAGACTGTCAGAAGCTACGAGGCTAATGCTAAATGCTAGTCTTGGCATTAAAGCGTTATGAAAAGCACAAACGCTTTCACAGCAACTAATTCTAGCCAACCTGCATTCATCTTCATGTTTACTGTTAGCATGCTAACCACCAAAACCCTCTTCCTCAAGCTCTGATGACTTCAGAGATTCATTCTCAATAGTAGACAGGCAAAACAGGACTGAGCTCCACCGTTCCCACATTAATCTGCACGCCACTTCCTGCCAGAACACATCACTTCCTGTTGGATTCTGAGTGTGGAATAACTGCTATGATGTTCAGATGAAACACAACCAGCTGCCTGAAAGTCCTGTAAAGCCTTTACATGCTCCTTCCTGACCTTCACCTTTAACCCGTGCTGACCTCTCACACTAACACTGACTGAGCACTGATTACAGCATGAGAGTGATGATGGAGGATGGATGAAGATGATGAAGGGTGGATGGATGATGATGATGAAGGATGGATGGATGGATGATGATGATGGTGAAGATGAAGGATGGATAGATGGATAGATGATGGAAAATGGATGATGATGATGATGATGATGATGATGAAGGATGATGAAGGTAATGAAGATGAAGGATGGATGAATGACGATGATGAGGGATGGATGATGAAGATGAAAGATGAATGGATTGATGATGATGGTGAAGAAGAAGATGAAGGATGGATAATGATGATGAAGGATGGATGTTGATGATGATGATGGATGATGAAGTATGAATGGATGAAGGTGACGATGATGAAGATGAAGGATGATGGATGAATGATGATGAAGGATGGATGGATGGATGATGATGAAGGATGGATGATGATGATGATGGATGATGAAGTATGGATGGATGAAGGTGACGGTGATGAAGATGAAGGATGATGGATGAAAGATGATGAAGGATGGTTGGATGATGGTGAAGGATGGATGATGATGATGATGATGGATGATGAAGTATGGATGGATGAAGGTGACGATGATGAAGATGAAGGATGATGGATGATGATGAAGTATGGATGATGATGATGGATGGATGAAGGTGACGATGATGAAGATGATGGATGATGATGAAGGACGGATGATGATAATGGATGGATGAAGGTGACAATGATGAAGATGATGGATAGATGAACACATCACTTCCTGTTGGATTCTGAGTGTGGAATAACTGCTATGATGTTCAGATGAAACACAACCAGCTGCCTGAAAGTCCTGTAAAGCCTTTACATGCTCCTTCCTGACCTTCACCTTTAACCCGTGCTGACCTCTCACACTAACACTGACTGAGCACTGATTACAGCATGAGAGTGATGATGGAGGATGGATGAAGATGATGAAGGGTGGATGGATGATGATGATGAAGGATGGATGGATGGATGATGATGATGGTGAAGATGAAGGATGGATAGATGGATAGATGATGGAAAATGGATGATGATGATGATGATGATGATGATGAAGGATGATGAAGGTAATGAAGATGAAGGATGGATGAATGACGATGATGAGGGATGGATGATGAAGATGAAAGATGAATGGATTGATGATGATGGTGAAGAAGAAGATGAAGGATGGATAATGATGATGAAGGATGGATGTTGATGATGATGATGGATGATGAAGTATGAATGGATGAAGGTGACGATGATGAAGATGAAGGATGATGGATGAAAGATGATGATGATGGATGGATGATGGTGAAGATGAAGGATGATGAAGGATGGTTGGATGATGGTGAAGGATGGATGATGATGATGGATGATGAAGGATGGATGATGAGGATGATGATGGATGATGATGAAGGATGGATGGATGAAGGTGACGATGAAGATGAAGGATGATGGATAGATGATGATGAAGGATGGATGATGAAGTATGGATGGATGAAGGTGACGATGATGAAGATGAAGGATGATGGATGATGATGAAGTATGGATGGATGAAGGTGACGATGATGAAGATGATGGATGATGATGAAGGACGGATGATGATGATGGATGGATGAAGGTGACAATGATGAAGATGAAGGATGATGGATAGATGATGATGAAGGATGGATGATGATGGTGAAGGATGGATGATGAAGTATGGATGGATGAAGGTGACGATGATGAAGATGAAGGATGATGGATAGATGATGATGAAGGATGGATGATGATGGTGAAGGATGGATGATGAAGTATGGATGGATGAAGGTGACGATGATGAAGATGAAGGATGATGGATAGATGATGATGAAGGATGGATGATGATGGTGAAGGATGGATGATGAAGTATGGATGGATGAAGGTGACGATGATGAAGATGAAGGATGATGGATGAAAGATGATGATGATGGATGGATGATGGTGAAGATGAAGGATGATGAAGGATGGTTGGATGATGGTGAAGGATGGATGATGATGATGGATGATGAGGATGATGATGGATGATGATGAAGGATGGATGGATGAAGGTGACGATGAAGATGAAGGATGATGGATAGATGATGATGAAGGATGGATGAAGGTAAAGATGATGAAGAAGGATGATGGATAAATGATGATGAAGGATGGATGGATGATGGTGAAGGATGGATGATGATGATGATGATGGATGATGAAGTATGGATGGATGAAGGTGACGATGATGAAGATGAAGGATGATGATGAAAGATGATGAAGGATGGATGGATGATGGTGAAGGATGGACGATGATGATGATGGATGGATGATGGTGAAGGATGGACGGTGATGATGATGGATGATGAAGTATGGATGGATGAAGGTGACAATGATGAAGATGAAGGATGGATGGATGATGGTGAAGTATGGATGATGATGATGATGGATGATGAAGTATGGATGGATGAAGGTGACAATGATGAAGATGAAGGATGGATGGATGATGGTGAAGTATGGATGATGATGATGATGGATGATGAAGTATGGATGGATGAAGGTGACAATGATGAAGATGAAGGATGGATGGATGATGGTGAAGTATGGATGATGATGATGATGGATGATGAAGGATGGATGATGAGGATGATGATGGATGATGATGAAGGATGGATGGATGAAGGCGACGATGAAGATGAAGGATGATGGATAGATGATGATGAAGGATGGATGGATGATGGTGAAGGATGGATGATGATGATGATGGATGATGAAGTATGGATGGATGAAGGTGACAATGATGAAGATGAAGGATGGATGGATGATAATGATGAAGGATTTATGATGGTGACGATGATGAAGATGAAGGATGATGGATAAATTATGATGAAGGATGGATTTTGATGATGATGGATGATGATGATGAAGGATGGATGGATGATGGTGATGATGAAGATGAAAGATGGACGGATGATGATATGATGAAGGATGGATAGATTTTGATGATGATGGATGGATGATGGTGATTAAGGTGATGAAGATGAAAGATGGATGGATGATGATAAAGATGAAGGAATGATGGATGGATGATGGTGAAGATGATTAAGGATGGATGATGATGAAGTATGGATGGATGAAGGTGATGATGATTATGATGAAGGACAGATGCTGCAGATGATGGATGATCACATGTTCTCTCTCTCTCTGTCTGTGCAGCTGTATGCGAAGCTTCAGTCTCTGAAGGCTGATATTCAGGATGTGAATGATGAGCATGTGAGGAGCCGACAGGAGCTGGAGCAAACACAGAATGAACTGACCAGAGAACTCAAATTCAAGTGAGTCTGAGCTCCAGCACTGAGCTCTAAGACACACATTAAAACAAAAACATGATTTGCTTTATCTATGCATCATTTTACCGTTGCTGATGGTTTAAGAACAATCACACAGCTAATGTGTCTGTGTCTCTATAGATATCTGATTATAGAGAACTTTATACCTCCTGAAGAGAAGAATAAAATCATGAACAGACTTCAGTTTGACGCTGAGGAAGACCAGTGGAAGTTTCAGCCTCTCGTTCCTGCAGAGAAGTGAGTGAACATCCATCTATACATGTGATGCATCAGATGCTAATATCACAGCACTTAGAGTTACACTGACAGACGAAACATATCAAACTCATTCTTTATTTTTTACTGTTTTCCACATTTTAGAATAACAGTAAAGTCATCAAAACAGCACAAATAGCACAAATGAAAAAATATTTTCAGTTTTGTAACAAAATGTATACATAGGCACAATTTTGTAGAACCTTTAGAACAAAAGCTCTTCTATTCATTGAAAACATATATACCAACCATAAAACCTTAAAAAAACTGTTTCATTACTTGAAATAAAATAAATGTTAACTGAAATAAAATATAAAAAACTTTTCTAATTTACATTTAGTCTGTTTAAGTACTAAAATAATTAAACTAAAATTTAATAGAAAAAAACTATACAGACATATTAAAAAAATAATACAAATGGCATACAACAAAATTACTAAAACTTTAACTAAAATTAAAATATAAAAATAGTATCAAATTAAAAATAGTAAGAAAAACTATAATACTATTTCAATGATACTAAAATAACTCTGATCTGACATTGTGATTGAGTGTTTTTCTGAGCAGAACAGCACACACACTGAGAGTGAAGTTGATCTTCTTGTCTGTTTTCTGTGTTCACTCAGTAAATTCACGCAAATGAAGAGAAGACCCGCCTCCGCTGTGGGATACAAGCGACCAATCAGCCAGTACGCCAGGGTTGCCATAGCGATGGGAGCTCATTCCAGATACAGGGTATGTTTATGGAGAGAGAGAGATGGAAGAGTAGGAAGAAAAAGTGGAACATGGCCAGAGGATGTCAAATCAAATGGTTGAAGTAGTTCATGTGCTGGAGCTGCGTGATTATGTGCACTGCAAAAATATGTTGAGGATGATATTTATAAACTTAAAGACAGAAATACTA
Source organism: Sinocyclocheilus anshuiensis (assembly GCF_001515605.1). Lineage (NCBI taxonomy): Eukaryota > Metazoa > Chordata > Actinopteri > Cypriniformes > Cyprinidae > Sinocyclocheilus > Sinocyclocheilus anshuiensis. The sequence continues at coordinate 3,107,718 of NW_015544213.1, read as the reverse complement.
ATTAAGAAAATGATTTTTTTGCAGTGTGCAGTTTTACGGGATTGTTCTTGTGTCTTTTTTCCCTCGTGTACCTCCGTAGGCGGAGAATATAATGGTTCTGGAACTGGACATGACTCCTCCTGTCGTGTTTCAGCTAGACCTCCCAAAGTTTGGATCAGACGTGGAATCGTGCCGAGATATTCTGTTGGACAACACCAGCTACAGAGAGAAATCAGCGGCTGGACGGGTCAGAAAATCTCAGTCATGGTCAGTAAAACTTAGAAGATACAATAAACACAACGTATACCATATATATATATATATATATATATATATATATATATATGATCATATGTTTTTGTTAAATATATAAATAAATATATTAAATATAAATATTTATATTTAATATATTTATTTATATATTTAACAAAAACATATGATCATATATATATATATATATATATATATATATATATATGATCATATGTTTTTGTTAAATATATAAATAAATATATTAAATATAAATATTTATATTTAATAAATA